>NC_060192.1:980416-1242916 GCF_021184085.1 Oncorhynchus gorbuscha | reverse complement strand
ATTAGCCAATGTTCAGCCAAGCAAACATCCTACTACATACCTACTCATCCACTCGGAAAAACATGACTCAAACTCTGCCCCCTGACCTTTACCTCCATATACAGTGTGACAACAGGGAGGTCACCATAGGTCACCCTCCCACAGACCACACCCCTGGCCTCTAGCAGTAAGACAAGGAAAAGAGGGACCTATTTTTGCCAAACGGGGGCTGACTGGAAACTTCCTGTAATAACAGAGATGAGGGTAACGGTCTATTGGTTGGACTTGAGAGCCTGAACACATGGCTAACCCATTAGCATCCGGTACACAGGGGAAACAGCTTTGTTTTTTTGTGTCCCAAAGGGCACCTTTTTGGTCAAAAGTAGTGCACTTTAAAAAGGGAACAGGGTGCCATTTGGGACACATCCCATTCCGAGACGACCTGAGACGTAATCCGAAAGGCCCCGAGACAGACCCGGTGATAGCGTGCCGAGCAGTGGAACGGATCCCACAGAGAGAGCAGGTTTCAGCTCACTCCGACGAACCAAACACAGACCAACACATGAATAAGAGTGATGAGAGTCAACGACATCCTGAGGACAGTCACCGTAGTGTCCCTGCATCATGACCATCACTACGCCTCTTGTTATTTGTGTGGAGACACACACATCACCCTTGAAACGGCAGGATCTTGTCGGAGGCCTGAAGGTCTTGTGGACCAGAGAAGATGCCCCTCCCTCTGCTTCAGCAGCAGCAGTGTGTGTGTGTGTGTGTGTGTGTGTGTGTGTGTGTGTGTGTGTGTGTGTGTGTGTGTGTGTGTGTGTGTGTGTGTGTGTGTGTGTGTGTGTGTGTGTGTGTGTGTGTGTGTGTGTGTGTGTGTGTGTGTGTGTGTGTGTGTGTGTGTGTGTGTGTGTGTGTGTGTGTGTGTGTGAAACCAAAACAAATGGACGGAATCTATAAGAGATACCACGGAAACCTGGGGCCAAAAGCCCCCACTCTGCCGATAGCACAGGGCTGAGAAGTGTGTCTGTGTCTCCTCTGGTTTCCTATAGAGCACAGGGCTGAGAAGTGTGTCTGTGACTCCTCTGGTTTCCTATAGAGCACAGGGCTGAGAAGTGTGTCTGTGTCTCCTCTGGTTTCCTATAGAGCACAGGGCTGAGAAGTGTGTCTGTGTCTCCTCTGGTTTCCTATAGAGCACAGGGCTGAGAAGTGTGTCTGTGTCTCCTCTGGTTTCCTATAGAGCACAGGGCTGAGAAGTGTGTCTGTGTCTCCTCTGGTTTCCTATAGAGCACAGGGCTGAGAAGTGTGTCTGTGTCTCCTCTGGTTTCCTATAGAGCACAGGGCTGAGAAGTGTGTCTGTGTCTCCTCTGGTTTCCTATAGAGCACAGGGCTGAGGAGTGTGTCTCCTCTGGTTTCCTATAGAGCACAGGGCTGAGAAGTGTGTCTGTGTCTCCTCTGGTTTCCTATAGAGCACAGGGCTGAGAAGTGTGTCTGTGTCTCCTCTGGTTTCCTATAGAGCACAGGGCTGAGAAGTGTGTCTGTGTCTCCTCTGGTTTCCTATAGAGCACAGGGCTGAGAAGTGTGTCTGTGTCTCCTCTGGTTTCAGGGCTGTTGTTCTGTTCCAGTGCAGAAGTGTTCACATGGCTGAACTGTGAACAGTGTCTCCTCTGTTTCTCTATAGAGCACAGGGTCACTGTGTCTGTGTCTCCTCTGGTTTCCTATAGAGCACAGGGCTGAGAAGTGTGTCTGTGTCTCCTCTGGTTTCACACAGAGCACAGGGCTGAGAACACACACTCCTCACACACACACAGAGCACAGGGCTGACACACACACACACACACACCCTGGTACCTACTATATCCAGGAAGAACATCCAGACAGTAGAAGCTCTATCTAGTCTGAGCTGGGGACACAGGGCTCACAACCAGTTCAAATGCCCATCCTTGCAGAGAGAGCTGGGGATGAGGTGTAGGGAGTCTGTAGGGTGATTGGGTGTAGGGGGTTGTGTTCCAGGGAGATTGGGGCTGAACTGCTGGAAGATTGGTCGTAGGAGAGAGAGAGAGAGAGAGAGACACACACACACAGACACACAGAGAGACAGAGAGAGAGACACACACACAGACAGACACACACACAGAGAGAGAGAGAGAGAGAGAGACCTACTATATCCAGGAAGAACATCCAGTACAGTAGAAGCTCTATCTAGTCTGAGCTGGGGACACTTGAATTCACAACCAGTTCAAATGCCCATCCTTGCAGAGAGAGCTGGGGATGAGGTGTAGGGAGTTGCGTGTAGGGTGATTGGGTGTAGGGGGTGAGGGGTTGTGGTGTAGGGAGATTGGGGTCAAGGAAGATTGGAGAGAGAGAGAGAGAGAGAGAGAGAGAGAGAGAGAGAGAGAGAGAGAGAGAGAGAGAGAGAGAGAGAGAGAGAGAGAGAGAGAGAGAGAGAGAGAGAGAGAGAGAGAGAGAGAGAGACCGAGAGACAGAGAGAGAGACAGAGAGAGAGAGAGACCGAGAGAGAGAGAGACCGAGAGAGAGAGAGACCGAGAGGGAGAGAGACCGAGAGAGAGACAGAGAGAGAGACAGAGAGAGAGACAGAGAGAGAGAGAGAGAGAGAGAGAGAGAGAGAGAGAGAGAGAGAGAGAGAGAGAGAGAGAGAGAGAGGAAAGGAAGGGTTTAGGGGGGAACCATCCTGAAGTCTATCAGCTGTGTCCCACACTTACACATGACACCTGTATAGCCTCTGAAGACATTGGGAGAGCTAGAGGTGGACTCACTACAGACAGCCACTCCCTCTCTCTCTCGGTAAAATACCTTCCCAGACACACAATGTAGAGAATATACTAAGCAGCCCCATCATGCAGAGACAGAGAAAAACGATGTGAAAAGAGGTCATGACCGAGATTCCAACCGTACAGATAGGGGTGTATGACACGTCAAAGGACTGTTTTGGTTCACAAACGTTGAAAAGGGAATGATTTTTTCATGAGGGCGTTGTCAGCCTTTGTCTGGGTTTGGGGAGGGGGTGAAGCGGTGTGGGATATTTTGCTGTAGTCCTATAACTCCCCCTTCTACCCCTCACTCACTGTCTGCGCCAGGCCAACACAGACCCTCTCTCTGTCCCATCCATGATTCATGTCAGGAAAGGCTTTGGTTTGGGGGAGGTTAGATCTCCAACCTCAAGACAGAGATGAAGAGCCACATGGCTGCAGTTCTCCCAATCTGACCCTATAGTATATCGACACGCCACCCCTGACCCACGACACCAAAATAACCCACTAGTGGAGCCTTATCACAGACGACGAGCAGGGCTCTGATAGCCAGAATAGGCTGTTGCTGTTGTCATATCAGTGTGTTCGAGAGGGTTGCCTCCTCATCCCCCCCCCCCCTCCTCTGGTAAACGTGTCTGAGATGTCTGCATCTGCTACACTACCCCAAATCCAGGTCACAGAGAGGGTTGAGTGTGTGTGAAGGGGTGGTGGTGGTGGGGGGGGGGGGTCCTCCTAAATCATGTGTACAGCACTCAGATAAACGCAAAGCCATTCGTCTTGTCGGGCAGCCAGCCAGTCACCAGCTAGCACAGACGCAAGCCACCAGCCAATAGCAGCTGCGTTTCCATGAGGATACCAGATGTGATCTCACTGATACAACCAGTGTGAACGCAATGCCGTGGCATGCCTTATCAATGTCTTTGTGTTGTTTTCCCACAGAAAAACACTAAGTTGTTACAGTATTAGCCCCCGACACAGGAGTCAACACGCACTCTGAGCGCTAACAACCGTACACATAGTCGAACATGTGAATCAACTCTCACAACCCTTAGCACACAGGTCACACTAGCATCTTGGAAAACACCAGTGTAACACGAACCCTGACGCCAAGTCTTCACACATTCAAGGCTGAAGAGGATTCTGGTGTTCAAAGTCAATCAGAAGTGGTCCTGTGTAGCTCAGTTGAAGCACAGTGGGGATCCCCGGGACCACCCATACGTAGAATGTATGCACACATGACTGTAAGTCGCTTTGGATAAAAGCGTCTGCTAAATGACATTTATATTATTTATTATTATAGAAGTGAAGACAGGGCCGGGCTGAGAGGGAAGGGAGAGAGAGAGAGCCCGGGTTGAGGAATCCCACACAAAGGCCTTGCTTGGCCGACACACCCCACTGCAAACAAACAATAGCCCCCAAAATGGGACAAGTCCCTCATGTGACCCACTTTTTCCTTAGTGGACCTATCAGACGAGGCCAAGCTCAGGGCAGGGCAGGGCAGCCACCACTTCAGGAGCACCAAGTCGTTCCCGTGTCAGAAGTGTGTGTGTGTGTGTGTGTGTGTGTGTGTGTGTGTGTGTGTGTGTGTGTGTGTGTGTGTGTGTGTGTGTGTGTGTGTGTGTGTGTGTGTGTGTGTGTGTGTGTGTGTGTGTGTGTGTGTGTGTGTGTGTGTGTGTGTGTGTGTGTGTGTGTGTGTGTGTGTGTATAGAGGAAGCAGCATGTGGTTTTGATCATCCTCAACACTCTGTCCTCTGATTTCCTCATGTTCAGGGTTCTGCATTCAAATGTTGTTTTTTATAGCAGAAACAAACAGGCCACATTCAGGCCCTGAACGCTCTGCAATAGTGGGTCTAAATCCAGGCCTGACCTAGTGGGTCTAAATCCAGGCCTGACCTAGTGGGTCTAAATCCAGGCCTGACCTAGTGGGTCTAAATCCAGGCCTGACCTGAGTGGGTCTAAATCCAGGCCTGACCTAGTGGGTCTAAATCCAGGCCTGACCTAGTGGGTCTAAAAATCCAGGCCTGACCTAGTGGGTCTAAATCCAGGCCTGACCTAGTGGGTCTAAATCCAGGCCTGACCTAGTGGGTCTAAATCCAGGCCTGAGGCCTGACCTAGTGGGTCTAAATCCAGGCCTGACCTAGTGGGTCTAAATCCAGGCCTGACCTAGTGGGTCTAAATCCAGGCCTGACCTAGTGGGTCTAAATCCAGGCCTGACCTAGTGGGTCTAAATCCAGGCCTGACCTAGTGGGTCTAAATCCAGGCCTGACCTAGTGGGTCTAAATCCAGGCCTGACCTCCAGGTAGGGTCTAAATCCAGGCCTGACCTAGTGGGTCTAAATCCAGGCCTGACCTAGTGGGTCTAAATCCAGGCCTGACCTAGTGCTCCAGTGGGTCTAAATCCAGGCCTGACCTAGTGGGTCTAAATCCAGGCCTGACCTACCTAGTGGGTCCAGGCCTAAGTGGGTCTAAATCCAGGCCTGACCTAGTGGGTCTAAATCCAGGCCTGACCTAGTGGGTCTAAATCCAGGCCTAAATCCAGGACCTAGTGAGTCTAAATCCAGGCCTGACCTGGGTCTAAATCCAGGCCTGACCCTCCAGGTGGGTCTAAATCCAGGCCTGACCTAGTGGGTCTAAATCCAGGCCTGACCTAGTGGGTCTAAATCCAGGCCTGACCTAGTGGGTCTAAATCCAGGCCTGACCTAGTGGGTCTAAATCCAGGCCTGACCTAGTGGGTCTAAATCCAGGCCTGACCTAGTGGGTCTAAATCCAGGCCCTACCTAGTGAGTCTAAATCCAGGCCCTACCTAGTGAGTCTAAATCCAGGCCCTACCTAGTGAGTCTAAATCCAGGCCCTACCTAGTGAGTCTAAATCCAGGCCCTACCTAGTGAGTCTAAATCCAGGCCCTACCTAGTGAGTCTAAATCCAGGCCTGACCTAGTGAGTCTAAATCCAGGCCCTACCTAGTGAGTCTAAATCCAGGCCCTACCTAGTGAGTCTAAATCCAGGCCTGACCTAGTGAGTCTAAATCCAGGCCTGACCTAGTGAGTCTAAATCCAGGCCTGACCTAGTGGGTCTAAATCCAGGCCTGACCTAGTGGGTCTAAATCCAGGCCTGACCTAGTGGGTCTAAATCCAGGCCTGACCTAGTGGGTCTAAATCCAGGCCTGACCTAGTGGGTCTAAATCCAGGCCTGACCTAGTGGGTCTAAATCCAGGCCCTACCTAGTGAGTCTAAATCCAGGCCTGACCTAGTGGGTCTAAATCCAGGCCTGACCTAGTGGGTCTAAATCCAGGCCTGACCTGCTGGCTCGAACAGGTGACCAATTCACTGCTGCACACACACTTATGAAGTGTAGTCACAACCATTCAAACAACAGACAGCATCACCAGCACTGCTCAGCCCCACAGCAGCAGGCTTTTAACACTGTCTCTGTGCTCTTCTGGGGGGGGGGTCACATGACCTACTGTAACCTGTGTGTGTGTGTGTGTGTGTTACAGTAGGTCATGTGCACATGTACATACACAACCACATATACATGGTCACTCTCAGAAACTCACAAACCCTCACACCCATACTCCCCACCATGTCACGCCCGGTTTTAATGGAATGTATTAGTAACAGAACTCATAGCTCAGAGACACAGGCTGTCTACATTCCACGAGCGCACACACACACACACACACCCTCTAAGGAACAGAGCCAGAGGTGAGGGGTGATGAGGAGGGGGGGGGGGCACACAGCCGGTCTGACCCCTGTAGGGTGAGTGTCTGCACCCCTACACACCCCTCTATCCCTCCTTCCCCCACCAACCCTCCTAGCTCCTACACTCATTTCCACTCAATATCCTGCTTTACATATAGAAGCTTCTAGCTTCTACTACAGTACCTTTGCCTTTCAGCTTCGCTCAGTTAACTGTCTGAGTTCTATGGACCAGAAATGCTGCCTACCACTTTGTGCTAGTTTTCTCTGCCACCACACACACACACACACACACACACACACACACACACACACACACACACACACACACACACACACACACACACACACACACACACACACACACACACACACACACACACACACACACACACACACACACACACACACACACACACACCTTACAGTCAGTTATTCCGCCTGCTGTCCCTGAATCAGCCTCACACCAGTGGAAGAACTGTGACATCACTACAGCCCAAATATGGCACACCATGCAGGAAACAGGAGTCACAGCATCTCTACTGCTTCTTACATCAACATACTCTGCCAGCATGGGCAGGGGAAGGTGAGGGGGGTGTTGTATGCCTGTTTAAACACCATATCCCAACACTCCAATCAGTGTCCTCTAGGCTCTAGGGATGCTGGGATATGGTGTTTAGAAAGAGAGTCTAGGGGCCTTGACTGTTTACAGAGAATAAAAATACCTGTAAGAAAACAGTGTTGTGTTGGAACTGTGAGCCGAACACTACAGCTTAATGGTGTTTTACTGGCATAGCAAGTTGGTTTTCCTCCCAGTTTGTCCTTGGGTCTAAATATGCTACATAAAGTGGCTTGTGTCGATACCAATCCATTCACAGGCACAGGAATACAACTCAGCCTTGATATCAATAATGCTTGATGGTTATAGCAGCAATTACATTCGATTTAACCTTCAATGCACACACTCCACACACCATTTAGTTGAATGGATTTAACCTGGACGCCACCATTAAGCTTCTTACTGGACATCACTGTAAATGGTTTTGTTATTCCTCCTTCAGTGATGATGCAGCAGCTACCATGACTACACATGTTCCCTCAGCCATATTCTCCCTCAGCCATATTCTCCCTCAGCCATATTCTCCCTCAGCCATATTCTCCCTCAGCCATATTCTCCCTCAGCCATATTCTCCCTCAGCCATATTCTCCCTCAGCCATATTCTCCCTCAGCCCTATGTTCCCTCAGCCATATGTTCCCTCAGCCATATGTTCTCCCTCAGCCATATGTTCTCCCTCAGCCATATGTTCTCCCTCAGCCCTATGTTCCCTCAGCCATATGTTCCCTCAGCCATATGTTCTCCCTCAGCCATATGTTCCCTCAGCCATATGTTCTCCCTCAGCCATATGTTCTCCCTCAGCCATATTCTCCCTCAGCCATATTCTCCCTCAGCCATATGTTCCCTCAGCCATATGTTCTCCCTCAGCCATATGTTCTCCCTCAGCCATATGTTCTCCCTCAGCCCTATGTTCCCTCAGCCATATGTTCCCTCAGCCATATGTTCCCTCAGCCATATGTTCCCTCAGCCATATGTTCCCTCAGCCATATGTTCCCTCAGCCATATGTTCTCCCTCAGCCCTATTTGGTGAGTTAATCCACTGCTCTCTCAGCCCCATGTTCCCTCCTTGATGTACACAGGTATTTTGGCGAGTTAATCCACTGTCGCATGAATTACTAATTGAGGACCATCTATAGAGCCCCACAGTGGAGGTGTCATAATACCCATATAACCTTGCGTTCAAACAGGGAAACGGTTCCAATCGTTTTTCTACCATTCATTTTAGAAACACTGAAAAAATAAGGGCTGTGTTTCGTGCAGGATCACCCTGACATTATGTTCTGAAAACCATGTAAATCTCTCTAGGACAAGGTGACCTAATGATCTAGATGTAACATGATGCTAATTCTTCTGTAATATTTATAAAAGTTCAAGGTCATAGTGATTGAACATATTCAGTAAGTTTCATATACAGGCCTACACTTATATATGTTGTAGATGCTGAAATAATCCACATTTTCTACCTTTGTGCCAATTTTGATACAAATTGTTTCAGTGGGTACTGGGGGAAAATAGGGCTGAGGGAACATAGGGCAAACCCCCTGGTGACAAGAGAATTGCAGCCTGCCAAGAGTGCCCAGTAATTCATCAATGTAACCACATTTCCATACGGAACTGTGAGTCATACACGCTTCTCACTGTGTAGCAACTACCAATCCTTATCAGCTCCACTGCTAAACCAGCATGCTAAAAAACATCATGCTAAACAGCATGCTAAAAAACATCATGCTAAACATCATGCTAAACCAGCATGCTAAACCAGCATGCTAAACCAGCATGCTAAACATCATGCTAAACCAGCATGCTAAACATCATGCTAAACCAGCATGCTAAACATCATGCTAAACCAGCATGCTAAACATCATGCTAAACCAGCATGCTAAACCAGCATGCTAAACATGGCCCAATAACATACATGAGCTCATAAAAACCAAGGTTGCGTCTCAAATTGCAACCTATTCCCTATGTAGTGCACTACTTTTGACCAGGGCCCATCCAAGATGACGTAGCAGTTAGATGTCTTTGTCTTGTCGTGTCCCTTGTATATATCTATTTATATCTTTTTCTAAGCATGTTTTAAAAAACTATTTTCCTAACCTCAACTTCTAAATACTTTCCCCAAAGTATTTCTATTTACTTTGGATCTGAAATACCTCAACTGAAGCTAGCCAGCTAACTAGCTACAAGCTATCAGTCAGCAAACCACTGCTAGTGGTCATCAGCTAACCTTAGGCTCAGAAAGCTCTCGCCAGTTCGTAAAACGTGACTCAAACCAGAGCATAATGGACCTATTTTTCTCTCCATATCCCCGGATTCCTACCACAATCTCTGAACCTTTTCATCTGGATCTTCGCAACTAGCTAACCGCAATCCTGGTGACTACTCCTGGCTAGCGTTTTGTATACCGGAGCAAGCGCCAATTAGCCTGAAGCAAGGCCGGCTAGGGCTCCTGGGCTACCACCGAAGTCAACTCCTGGGCTACAATATCCGGACCCCTTCCAACATAATCTGCTCGAGGATTTCAACAGGCCCCTCAGGCGCGATGTCCGCTGAAGGCCCATGCTGCTAACCGTGGCCTGCTAGCTATCTAGAGCTACTTAGAACCCTACTAATCCACGACTGGTCTATCGACGTCAACGCACGAGGAGGCAAAAATAGACTTTCCTCCATCGCGATGTCCCCCAAAGGCCCTTCTGCTAACTTGCTAGCCCCGTTCTGCTAACTGCTAGCTTGCTAGCCCCGGTCTGCTAGCCCCGGCCTACTAACTGCTAGCTTGTTAGCCCCGGCCTACTAAATGCAAGCTTGTTAGCCCCGGCCTACTAACTGCTAGCTTGTTAGCCCCGGCCTACTAACTGCTAGCTTGTTAGCCCCGGCCTGCTAACTGCTAGCTTTTTAGCCCCGGCCTACTAACTGCTAGCTTGTTAGCCCTGGCCTGCTAACTGCTAGCTTTTTAGCCGCGGTCTACTAACTGCTAGCTTGTTAGCCCCGGCCTACTAACTGCTAGCTTGTTAGCCCCGGCCTGCTAACTGCTAGCTTGTTAGCCCCGGCCTGCTAACTGCTAGCTTGTTAGCCCCGGCCTACTAACTGCTAGCTCGTTAGCCCCGGCCTGCTAACTGCTAGCTTTTTAGCCCCGGCCTACTAACTGCTAGCTTGTTAGCCCCGGCCTACTAACGCCTACTAACTGCTAGCTTGTTAGCCCCGGCCTACTAACTGCTAGCTTGTTAGCCCCGGCCTACTAACTGCTAGCTTGTTAGCCCCGGCCTACTAACTGAAAATGAAGCTCTTTTATGTCGAATGTATCGCACTAATTAATGTACAGTATTTTCTGTGAAAGAAATCTTGTTGTTGCACATCCCGTATCACTCTATCGAAGCAAAAAAACACTGTTGACATTTAATATAAAATGAAAACCTGGTCAACACACAGCTGGACTCACCTGCTCCCACGTTCTCCTGTTGTGCTGTTTAAAACAAACACGACTGGCTCAACTGTTCTGGGGAACTTTGCTATGAGAAATTGAGCTCAGGTGCATCCTGTTTCTATTGATCATCCTCAAGATGTTTCTACAACTTGATTGGAGTCCACCTATGGTAAATTCAATTGATGGGACATGATTTGGAAAGGCACACACCTGTATATATAAGGTCCCACAGTTGACAGTGCATGTCAGAGCAAAAACCAAGCCATGAGGTCAAAGGAATTATCCATAGAGTTCCGAGACAGGATTGTGTCAAGGCACAGATCTGGGGAAGGGTACCAAAACAAATCTGTGGCATTGAAGGTCCCCAAGAACACATTCTTAAATGGAAGAAGTTTGGAACCACCAAGATTCTTCCTAGAGCTGGCCGTCTGGCCAAACTGAGCAATCGGGGGAGAAGGGCCTTGGTCAGGGAGGTGATCAAGAACCTGATGGTCATTCTGACAGAGCTCCACAGAGGACCTTCCAGAAGGACAACCATCTCTGCTGCACTCCACCAATCAGGCCTTTATGGTAGAGTGGCTAGATGGAAGCCACTCCTCAGTAAAAGGCACATGACAGCCAGCTTGGAGTTTGCTAAAAGGCACCTAAAGGACTCTCAGACCATGACAAACAAGATTCTCTGGTCTGATGAAACCAAGATTGAACTATTTGGCCTGAATGCCAAGCATCACGTCTGGAGGAAACCTGGCACCATCCCTACAGTGAAGCATGGTGGTGGCAGCATCATGCTGTGGGGACGTTTTTTAGCCGCAGGGACTGGGAGACTAGTCAGGGTTGAGGGAAAGATGAACAGAGCAAAGCACAGAGAGATCCTTGATGAAAACCTGCTCTAGAGGGCTCAGGACCTCAGACAGGAGCGAAGGTTCACCTTCCAACAGGACAACGAACCTAAGCACGCAGCCCAGACAACGCAGGAGTGGCGTTGGGACACGTCTCAATGTCCTTGAGTGGCCCAGCCAGAGCCCAGACTTGAACCCGATCTAACATCTCTGGAGAGACCTGAAAATAGCTGTGCAGCAACGCTCCCCATCCAACCTGACAGAGCTTGAGAGGATCTGCAGAGAAGAATGGGAGAAACTCCCCATATACATGTGTGCCAAGCTTGTAGCGTCATACCCAAGAAGACTTGAGGCTGTAATCGCTGCCAAAGGTGCTTCAACAAAGTACTGAGTAAAGGGTCTGAATACTTATGTGTATATGTGATATTTCTAAAAAACAGTTTTTGCTTTGTCATTATGGGGTATTGTGTGTAGATTGACGAGAGAAAAAAAACAATTTAATACATTTTAGAATAAGGCTGTAACGTACATGTTTGGGGGGGATTAAGTCAAGGGGTCTGAATACTTTCCAAAAGCACTGTATATATTAATGTCACAGTCACCAGTCATCTCCAATACACTCAAAAGTTACCTCAACATCAACCAGTGAATTCTAGCTATGGCTAGATATGCTAGCCATTCTGTCTGTTTTAATGAGTGTTAGCACGCTAATAGCATACCCTGTACACACAAAAAGTATATTTTTAAGGGGTATGCAGCAGGTTGATAACGATATCACCAACATATGTTGTATCAGACATTTCAAGCAACATTCCCAGCTAATGAGAAAACAGGCATGGGGTTTAATTTAAGAGAATGAATACGATTTAACAATGCAACCATGGGGCTAACTCGTATGGGCGCCAACAGCTGATTTTGAGGGATTTCTACATCTGTACCCCAGGCGAGGGGCGTGGCCACTGTGAAACTTCATTCTGTGCGGAACTATGGCTGCCTGGTATTGTGATGCAATCATTTCCATTGTAATGTAGAACGTTAAATTCAAATTATGTTAACAGAATTTTTTAAAATGTCGGTTGTGTTGAATCAACGAATCACAGCACATTTTCTCCCACATATTTTACTTCCTGCTTTGTTTCCGTGGGTACACTCGCAATAGCAGCCAGTCCACCCACTATCAAATCAAATCAAGCTTTATTTGTCACACGCGCCAAATACAAGTGTAGACCTTACTGTGAAATGCGTACTTACAAGCCCTTAACCAACAGTGCAGTTCAAGAAAGAGTTAATTATGCCATCATTGACTTGAACGAGGACGCTCGTTCTATCCATTATATTTCTATGTCAGCACATGCAGTCAGGAGCGGAGGAGAGGATAAAATGCGTTTCAAAAAATACACGTTTATCAGGCCAATTGCCCTTCCCTGACACATCCCTACTCACCAGAGCTCCAACCATCCACCCACACTTGCCCTGTCTGAAATAGACTGCAGCGAATGAATGCCACTCACACCCTACATACAGCAGATTGACTGTGATGCTCTTCTCTCTTCTCATGGACTCTATTTTAGGGCACTGGCTGGTTCACCACATCTTTTTTCAGTAGAGTGAACAACTATTTGTAATTGGGGTGTGTGTGTGTGTGTGTGTGTGTGTGTGTGTGTGTGTGTGTGTGTGTGTGTGTGTGTGTGTGTGTGTGTGTGTGTGTGTGTGTGTGTGTGTGTGTGTGTGTGTGTGTGTGTGTGTGTGTGTGTGTGTGTGTGTGTGTGTGTGTGTGTGTGTGTGTGTGTGTGTCGTCCTGCCCTTCACATGCACACATCATCCAGAGAGAAATGTGTGTGTGTGACAGTTCATCTGCTTGCCTTGGACATGCACACATCATCCAGAGAGAAAAGTGTGTGAGTGACAGTTCATCTGCTTGCCTCCTGGACCACTGCATTGTGTGCCTGACTGATTGACAGCTGCCTACTCCTGGACCACTGCATTGTGTGCCTGACTGATTGACAGCTGCCTACTCCTGGACCACTGCATTGTGTGCCTGACTGATTGACAGCTGCCTACTCCTGGACCACTGCATTGTGTGCCTGACTGATTGACAGCTGCCTACTGGACCACTGCATTGTGTGCCTGACTGATTGACAGCTGCCTACTGGACCACTGCATTGTGTGCCTGACTGATTGACAGCTGCCTACTCCTGGACCACTGCATTGTGTGCCTGACTGATTGACAGCTGCTTACTCCTGGACCACTGCATTGTGTGCCTGACTGATTGACAGCTGCCTACTCCTGGACCACTGCATTGTGTGCCTGACTGATTGACAGCTGCCTACTCCTGGACCCTCTGCATTGTGTGCCTGACTGATTGACAGCTGCCTACTCCTGGACCACTGCATTGTGTGCCTGACTGATTGACAGCTGCCTCCTGGACCACTGCATTGTGTGCCTGACTGATTGACAGCTGCCTCCTCCTGGACCACTGTATTGTGTGCCTGACTGATTGACAGCTGCCTCCTGGACCACTGCATTGTGTGCCTGACTGATTGACAGCTGCCTCCTCCTGGACCACTGCATTGTGTGCCTGACTGATTGACAGCTGCCTCCTCCTGGACCACTGTATTGTGTGCCTGACTGATTGACAGCTGCCTACTCCTGGACCACTGCATTGTGTGCCTGACTGATTGACAGCTGCCTCCTCCTGGACCACTGCATTGTGTGCCTGACTGATTGACAGCTGCCTCCTGGACCACTGCATTGTGTGCCTGACTGATTGACAGCTGCCTCCTCCTGGACCACTGCATTGTGTGCCTGACTGATTGACAGCTGCCTCCTCCTGGACCACTGCATTGTGTGCCTGACTGATTGACAGCTGCCTCCTGGACCACTGCATTGTGTGCCTGACTGATTGACAGCTGCCTCCTCCTGGACCACTGCATTGTGTGCCTGACTGATTGACAGCTGCCTACTCCTGGACCACTGCATTGTGTGCCTGACTGATTGACAGCTGCCTCCTCCTGGACCACTGCATTGTGTGCCTGACTGATTGACAGCTGCCTCCTCCTGGACCACTGCATTGTGTGCCTGACTGATTGACAGCTGCCTACTCCTGGACCACTGCATTGTGTGCCTGACTGATTGACAGCTTGACTGACGGAAGGGCAGACTGGACCAGGAACAGAGATGCAAATCAATGTCAACAAGTGGAGACAAAACCTGTTAAAAACGCAGCAAACAAAACAGCCATTTCGGGTTTCTAACCAGACCAGAAATAGAGGACCAAAAACACTAGCAGCTCTACATCAGACGGTACATAGTACGTGGTCAGAGAGGTGGAGTCTCAAGTGAGTCCCAAATGCCACCTTATTTCCGAGTGCACTGAAGTAGTGCACTATATAGGGAACAGGGTGCCATGGGGTTCTGGTCTAAAGTAGTGCACTATATAGGGAACAGGGTGCCATGGGGTTCTGGTCTAAAGTAGTGCACTATATAGGGAACAGGGTGCCATGGGGTTTTGGTCTAAAGTAGTGCACTATATAGGGAACAGGGTGCCATGGGGTTCTGGTCTAAAGTAGTGCACTATATAGGGAACAGGGTGCCATGGGGTTCTAGTCTAAAGTAGTGCACTATATAGGGAACAGGGTGCCATGGGGTTCTGGTCTAAAGTAGTGCACTATATAGGGAACAGGGTGCCATGGGGTTCTGGTCTAAAGTAGTGCACTATATAGGGAACAGGGTGCCATGGGGTTCTAGTCTAAAGTAGTGCACTATATAGGGAACAGGGTGCCATGGGGTTCTGGTCTAAAGTAGTGCACTATATAGGGAACAGGGTGCCATGGGGTTTTGGTCTAAAGTAGTGCACTATATAGGGAACAGGGTGCCATGGGGTTCTAGTCTAAAGTAGTGCACTATATAGGGAACAGGGTGCCATGGGGTTCTGGTCTAAAGTAGTGCACTATATAGGGATCAGGGTGCCATGGGGTTCTGGTCTAAAGTAGTGCACTATATAGGGAACAGGGTGCCATGGGGTTTTGGTCTAAAGTAGTGCACTATATAGGGAACAGGGTGCCATGGGGTTCTGGTCTAAAGTAGTGCATTATATAGGGAACAGGGTGCCATGGGGTTCTGGTCTAAAGTAGTGCACTATATAGGGAACAGGGTGCCATGGGGTTTTGGTCTAAAGTAGTGCACTATATAGGGAACAGGGTGCCATGGGGTTCTGGTCTAAAGTAGTGCATTATATAGGGAACAGGGTGCCATGGGGTTCTGGTCTAAAGTAGTGCATTATATAGGGAACAGGGTGCCATGGGGTTCCGGTCTAAAGTAGTGCACTATATAGGGAACAGGGTGCCATGGGGTTCTGGTCTAAAGTAGTGCACTATATAGGGATCAGGGTGCCATGGGGTTCTGGTCTAAAGTAGTGCACTATATAGGGATCAGGGTGCCATGGGGTTCTGGTCTAAAGTAGTGCACTATATAGGGATCAGGGTGCCATGGGGTTCTGGTCTAAAGTAGTGCACTATATAGGGATCAGGGTGCCATGGGGTTCTGGTCTAAAGTAGTGCATTATATAGGGAACAGGGTGCCATGGGGTTTTGGTCTAAAGTAGTGCACTATATAGGGAACAGGGTGCCATGGGGTTCTGGTCTAAAGTAGTGCACTATATAGGGATCAGGGTGCCATGGGGTTCTGGTCTAAAGTAGTGCACATAGGGGGGTGCCATGGGGTTCTGGTCTAAAGTAGTGCACTATATAGGGATCAGGGTGCCATGGGGTTCTGGTCTAAAGTAGTGCATTATATAGGGAACAGGGTGCCATGGGGTTCTGGTCTAAAGTAGTGCATTATATAGGGAACAGGGTGCCATGGGGTTCTGGTCTAAAGTAGTGCACTATATAGGGAACAGGGTGCCATGGGGTTTTGGTCTAAAGTAGTGCACTATATAGGGAACAGGGTGCCATGGGGTTCTGGTCTAAAGTAGTGCACTATATAGGGAACAGGGTGCCATGGGGTTTTGGTCTAAAGTAGTGCACTATATAGGGAACAGGGTGCCATGGGGTTCTGGTCTAAAGTGCACTATATAGGGAACAGGGTGCCATGGGGTTCTAGTCTAAAGTAGTGCACTATATAGGGAACAGGGTGCCATGGGGTTCTGGTATAAAGTAGTGCACTATATAGGGAACAGGGTGCCATGGGGTTCTGGTCTAAAGTAGTGCACTATATAGGGAACAGGGTGCCATGGGGTTCTAGTCTAAAGTAGTGCACTATATAGGGAACAGGGTGCCATGGGGTTCTGGTCTAAAGTAGTGCACTATATAGGGAACAGGGTGCCATGGGGTTTTGGTCTAAAGTAGTGCACTATATAGGGAACAGGGTGCCATGGGGTTCTAGTCTAAAGTAGTGCACTATATAGGGAACAGGGTGCCATGGGGTTCTGGTCTAAAGTAGTGCACTATATAGGGTTCAGGGTGCCATGGGGTTCTGGTCTAAAGTAGTGCACTATATAGGGAACAGGGTGCCATGGGGTTTTAGTCTAAAGTAGTGCACTATATAGGGAACAGGGTGCCATGGGGTTCTGGTCTAAAGTGGTGCATTATATAGGGAACAGGGTGCCATGGGGTTCTGGTCTAAAGTAGTGCACTATATAGGGAACAGGGTGCCATGGGGTTTTGGTCTAAAGTAGTGCACTATATAGGGAACAGGGTGCCATGGGGTTCTGGTCTAAAGTAGTGCATTATATAGGGAACAGGGTGCCATGGGGTTCTGGTCTAAAGTAGTGCATTATATAGGGAACAGGGTGCCATGGGGTTCTGGTCTAAAGTAGTGCATTATATAGGGAACAGGGTGCCATGGGGTTCCGGTATAAAGTAGTGCACTATATAGGGAACAGGGTGCCATGGGGTTTTGGTCTAAAGTAGTGCACTATATAGGGAACAGGGTGCCATGGGGTTCTAGTCTAAAGTAGTGCACTATATAGGGAACAGGGTGCCATGGGGTTCTGGTCTAAAGTAGTGCACTATATAGGGATCAGGGTGCCATGGGGTTCTGGTCTAAAGTAGTGCACTATATAGGGAACAGGGTGCCATGGGGTTTTGGTCTAAAGTAGTGCACTATATAGGGAACAGGGTGCCATGGGGTTCTGGTCTAAAGTAGTGCATTATATAGGGAACAGGGTGCCATGGGGTTCTGGTCTAAAGTAGTGCACTATATAGGGAACAGGGTGCCATGGGGTTTTGGTCTAAAGTAGTGCACTATATAGGGAACAGGGTGCCATGGGGTTCTGGTCTAAAGTAGTGCATTATATAGGGAACAGGGTGCCATGGGGTTCTGGTCTAAAGTAGTGCATTATATAGGGAACAGGGTGCCATGGGGTTCTGGTCTAAAGTAGTGCATTATATAGGGAACAGGGTGCCATGGGGTTCCGGTATAAAGTAGTGCACTATATAGGGAACAGGGTGCCATGGGGTTTTGGTCTAAAGTAGTGCACTATATAGGGAACAGGGTGCCATGGGGTTCTAGTCTAAAGTAGTGCACTATATAGGGAACAGGGTGCCATGGGGTTCTGGTCTAAAGTAGTGCACTATATAGGGATCAGGGTGCCATGGGGTTCTGGTCTAAAGTAGTGCATTATATAGGGAACAGGGTGCCATGGGGTTCGGTATAAAGTAGTGCACTATATAGGGAACAGGGTGCCATGGGGTTTGGTCTAAAGTAGTGCACTATATAGGGAACAGGGTGCCATGGGGTTCTAGTCTAAAGTAGTGCACTATATAGGGAACAGGGTGCCATGGGGTTCTGGTCTAAAGTAGTGCACTATATAGGGATCAGGGTGCCATGGGGTTCTGGTCTAAAGTAGTGCACTATATAGGGAACAGGGTGCCATGGGGTTTTGGTCTAAAGTAGTGCACTATATAGGGAACAGGGTGCCATGGGGTTCTGGTCTACAGTAGTGCATTATATAGGGAACAGGGTGCCATGGGGTTCTGGTCTAAAGTAGTGCACTATATAGGGAACAGGGTGCCATGGGGTTTTGGTCTAAAGTAGTGCACTATATAGGGAACAGGGTGCCATGGGGTTCTGGTCTAAAGTAGTGCATTATATAGGGAACAGGGTGCCATGGGGTTCTGGTCTAAAGTAGTGCACTATATAGGGAACAGGGTGCCATGGGGTTTTGGTCTAAAGTAGTGCACTATATAGGGAACAGGGTGCCATGGGGTTTTGGTCTAAAGTAGTGCACTATATAGGGAACAGGGTGCCATGGGGTTCTAGTCTAAAGTAGTGCACTATATAGGGAACAGGGTGCCATGGGGTTCTGGTCTAAAGTAGTGCACTATATAGGGAACAGGGTGCCATGGGGTTTTGGTCTAAAGTAGTGCACTATATAGGGAACAGGGTGCCATGGGGTTCTGGTCTAAAGTAGTGCACTATATAGGGAACAGGGTGCCATGAGGTTTTGGTCTAAAGTAGTGCACTATATAGGGAACAGGGTGCCATGGGGTTCTGGTCTAAAGTAGTGCACTATATAGGGAACAGGGTGCCATGGGGTTTTGGTCTAAAGTAGTGCACTATATAGGGAACAGGGTGCCATGGGGTTCTGGTCTAAAGTAGTGCACTATATAGGGAACAGGGTGCCATGGGGTTTTGGTCTAAAGTAGTGCACTATATAGGGAACAGGGTGCCATGGGGTTTTGGTCTAAAGTAGTGCACTATATAGGGAACAGGGTGCCATGGGGTTCTGGTCTAAAGTAGTGCACTATATAGGGAACAGGGTGCCATGGGGTTTTGGTCTAAAGTAGTGCACTATATAGGGAACAGGGTGCCATGGGGTTTTGGTCTAAAGTAGTGCACTATAAAGGGAACAGGGTACCATTTGGGGCATAACCTTGGCTATCACCAGTGGCGTGTCAATCAGCTCTATAGGCCTAACCTTGGTAGTAAGTAAGTCTAGAGGACACTGCTATGGATTCAGCAGTGTCGCCAGCACAGCTGCACACAGTCAGTGGCCCTGCGCCCGGTCTCCCCAGTACAAAGACAAAGACATACACACACACACCTGTTTATCCCAATGGGTGTGTGTAGCCCCGGGAGCGAGGTAGTGAGGACCTCTGTGTATCTGTCTCGGTAAAATCGCATTCAGTCTCTTTATTGTGTTTTCACTGAAGCCATTTGGCGGGTAACTCAATTCATTATGCACAATCGTGTTAGAGTGAATCACTAAAAGTTTCCATTTTGGGTTGATTTTTTTGTTTGTTTTTCTTTCACTGTATGATGGAACACAGATTCCACTCAGCCATCGCTGAGGCCACAACAATACTTAAACCACATCAGGAGACATTTTGAGGTCTGAGTAAAAATCTGAGTGTACTTACTCTTTAATTTATGTGCACACCCAGCTGTTGTTAAGCAGTGTTTTTGTACTGTAAATGTGATACCCACTCCCTTATGAAAAAAGATTGCAATCAGAGTTCAGTATAACTGCAGTACACTGCATTATAACTGCAGTTAGAGTGCAGTATAACTGCAGTACACTGCATTATAACTGCAGTTAGAGTGCAGTAGAACTACAGTACACTGCATTATAACTGCAGTTAGAGTGCAGTAGAACTACAGTACACTGCATTCTGTAGCTCAGTTGGTAGAGCATGGCGCTTGTAACGCCAGGGTAGTGGGTTCGATTCCCGGGACCACCCATACGTAGAATGTATGCACACATGACTGTAAGTCGCTTTGGATAAAAGCGTCTGCTAAATGGCATATATTTATTTATTTATTTATTTATTTATAACTGCAGTTAGAGTGCAGTAGAACTACAGTATGCTGCAAATATTGTGTCCAAAATAACATTGTATTTTTACTGCAGTAATTACTTCATCCAAAATACCACAGTGAACTGCAGTTACTGCAGTAATTACTTCATCCAAAATACCAGTCAACTGCAGTTACATCCTACATGTTGTAGTTTTGAATGACAAGGTTTTTAAGAAAGCCTTTCCATCTACCAGAAGACTGTTAGCTAGCGTCATCGCTAATGGCTAAACAAAGTGGTAGATGCCACGCACCGCACACACACCGACAGGGGCAGTCTCGTTGCCTCTTCAGAAAGATGCAGGAAGTAACTGGTGCATTCTGTTCATATCTTATGGTTAGATCGTTGGACCGAAAGGTTGCAAGATCAAATCCCCGAGCTGACAAGGTATAAATCTGTCGTTCTGCCCCTGAACAGGCAGTTAACCCACCGTTCCCTACTAGGGTGAATACATCTAGTTGATTCCCTACTAGGGTCAATACATCTAGTTGATTCCCTACTAGGGTCAATACATCTAGTTGATTCCCTACTAGGGTCAATACATCTAGTTGATTCACTACTACGGTCAATACATCTAGTTGATTCACTACTACGGTCAATACATCTAGTTGATTCACTACTACGGTCAATACATCTAGTTGATTCCCTACATCTAGTTGATTCACTACTAAGGTCAATACATCTAGTTGATTCCCTACTAAGGTCAATACATCTAGTTGATTCCCTACATCTAGTTGATTCCCTACATCTAGTTGATTCCCTACTAAGGTCAATACATCTAGTTGATTCCCTACATCTAGTTGATTCCCTACATCTAGTTGATTCCCTACTAAGGTCAATACATCTAGTTGATTCCCTACATCTAGTTGACTCCCTACATCTAGTTGATTCCCTACATCTAGTTGATTCCCTACATCTAGTTGATTCCCTACATCTAGTTGATTCCCTACATCTAGTTGACTCCCTACATCTAGTTGATTCCCTACATCTAGTTGATTCCCTACATCTAGTTGATTCCCTACTAGGGTCAATACACCTAGTTGACTCCCTACATCTAGTTGATTCCCTACATCTAGTTGATTCCCTACATCTAGTTGATTCCCTACATCTAGTTGATTCCCTACATCTAGTTGATTCCCTACATCTAGTTGATTCCCTACTAAGGTCAATACATCTAGTTGATTCCCTACTAAGGTCAATACATCTAGTTGATTCCCTACATCTAGTTGATTCCCTACTAGGGTCAATACATCTAGTTGATTCCCTACATCTAGTTGATTCCCTACTAGGGTCAATACATCTAGTTGATTCCCTACTAGGGTCAATACATCTAGTTGATTCCCTACTAGGGTCAATACATCTAGTTGATTCCCTACTAGGGTCAATACATCTAGTTGATTCCCTACATCTAGTTGATTCCCTACTAAGGTCAATACATCTAGTTGATTCCCTACTAAGGTCAATACATCTAGTTGATTCCCTACATCTAGTTGATTCCCTACTAAGGTCAATACATCTAGTTGATTCCCTACTAAGGTCAATACATCTAGTTGATTCCCTACATCTAGTTGATTCCCTACATCTAGTTGATTCCCTACATCTAGTTGATTCCCTACTAAGGTCAATACATCTAGTTGATTCCCTACTAAGGTCAATACATCTAGTTGATTCCCTACATCTAGTTGATTCCCTACATCTAGTTGATTCCCTACTAAGGTCAGTACATCTAGTTGATTCCCTACTAAGGTCAATACATCTAGTTGATTCCCTACTAAGGTCAATACATCTAGTTGATTCCCTACATCTAGTTGATTCCCTACATCTAGTTGATTCCCTACATCCAGTTGATTCCCTACATCTAGTTGATTCCCTACATCTAGTTGATTCCCTACTAAGGTCAATACATCTAGTTGATTCCCTACTAAGGTCAATACATCTAGTTGATTCCCTACTAAGGTCAATACATCTAGTTGATTCCCTACATCTAGTTGATTCCCTACATCTAGTTGATTCCCTACTAAGGTCAATACATCTAGTTGATTCCCTACATCTAGTTGATTCCCTACATCTAGTTGATTCCCTACTAAGGTCAATACATCTAGTTGATTCCCTACATCTAGTTGACTCCCTACATCTAGTTGATTCCCTACATCTAGTTGATTCCCTACACTAGTTGATTCAATACATCTAGTTGATTCCCTACATCTAGTTGACTCCCTACATCTAGTTGATTCCCTACATCTAGTTGATTCCCTACATCTAGTTGATTCCCTACATCTAGTTGATTCCCTACATCTAGTTGATTCCCTACATCTAGTTGATTCCCTACATCTAGTTGATTCCCTACTAGCGTCAATACATCTAGTTGATTCCCTACATCTAGTTGATTCCCTACTAAGGTCAATACATCTAGTTGATTCCCTACTAAGGTCAATACATCTAGTTGATTCCCTACATCTAGTTGATTCCCTACTAGGGTCAATACATCTAGTTGATTCCCTACATCTAGTTGATTCCCTACTAGGGTCAATACATCTAGTTGATTCCCTACTAGGGTCAATACATCTAGTTGATTCCCTACTAGGGTCAATACATCTAGTTGATTCCCTACTAGGGTCAATACATCTAGTTGATTCCCTACATCTAGTTGATTCCCTACTAAGGTCAATACATCTAGTTGATTCCCTACTAAGGTCAATACATCTAGTTGATTCCCTACATCTAGTTGATTCCCTACTAAGGTCAATACATCTAGTTGATTCCCTACATCTAGTTGATTCCCTACATCTAGTTGATTCCCTACATCTAGTTGATTCCCTACTAAGGTCAATACATCTAGTTGATTCCCTACTAAGGTCAATACATCTAGTTGATTCCCTACATCTAGTTGATTCCCTACATCTAGTTGATTCCCTACTAAGGTCAGTACATCTAGTTGATTCCCTACTAAGGTCAATACATCTAGTTGATTCCCTACTAAGGTCAATACATCTAGTTGATTCCCTACATCTAGTTGATTCCCTACATCTAGTTGATTCCCTACATCCAGTTGATTCCCTACATCCAGTTGATTCCCTACATCTAGTTGATTCCCTACTAAGGTCAATACATCTAGTTGATTCCCTACTAAGGTCAATACATCTAGTTGATTCCCTACTAGGGTCAATACATCTAGTTGATTCCCTACATCTAGTTGATTCCCTACTAAGGTCAATACATCTAGTTGATTCCCTACATCTAGTTGATTCCCTACTAGGGTCAATACATCTAGTTGATTCCCTACTAAGGTCAATACATCTAGTTGATTCCCTACTAACGTCAATACATCTAGTTGATTCCCTACATCTAGTTGATTCCCTACTAAGGTCAATACATCTAGTTGATTCCCTACTAACGTCAATACATCTAGTTGATTCCCTACATCTAGTTGATTCCCTACATCTAGTTGATTTCCTACATCTAGTTGACTCCCTACATCTAGTTGATTCCCTACTAAGGTCAATACATCTAGTTGATTCCCTACTAAGGTCAATACATCTAGTTGATTCCCTACTAAGGTCAATACATCTAGTTGATTCCCTACTAACGTCAATACATCTAGTTGGTTCCCTACATCTAGTTGATTCCCTAATAGGGTCAATACATCTAGTTGATTCCCTACTAACGTCAATACATCTAGTTGATTCCCTACATCTAGTTGATTCCCTACTAGGGTCAATACATCTAGTTGATTCCCTACATCTAGTTGATTCCCTACTAAGGTCAATAGATCTAGTTGATTCCCTACTAAGGTCAATACATCTAGTTGATTCCCTACTAAGGTCAATACATCTAGTTGATTCCCTACTAAGGTCAATACATCTAGTTGATTCCCTACTAAGGTCAATACATCTAGTTGATTCCCTACTAAGGTCAATACATCTAGTTGATTCCCTACTAAGGTCAATACATCTAGTTGATTCCCTACTAGGGTCAATACATCTAGTTGATTCCCTACATCTAGTTGATTCCCTACTAAGGTCAATACATCTAGTTGATTCCCTACATCTAGTTGATTCCCTACTAGGGTCAATACATCTAGTTGATTCCCTACTATGTTCAATACACCTAGTTGATTCCCTACTAAGGTCAATACATCTAGTTGATTCCCTACATCTAGTTGATTCCTACATCTAGTTGATTCCCTACTAAGGTCAATACATCTAGTTGATTCCCTACTAGGGTCAATACATCTAGTTGATTCCCTACATCTAGTTGATTCCCTACATCTAGTTGATTCCCTACTAAGGTCAATACATCTAGTTGATTCCCTACTAGGGTCAATATACCTAGTTGATTCCCTACATCTAGTTGATTCACTACTACGTTCAATACATTTAGGAATATTGTTTAATTCTGTTTTAATGTCTGGATTCCTTGATTCCGTCCACTTTCTCCATTTCGCCCTACCTGAACCGAGCAATAGCATACAAAAGGTTCGATTAAGTAGATGGGCAAATGCTAAACCTTCCTCACAGCCTCTGGTCAACCAAGGGTTAAGAGGATATGACCTCATTCAGAGGAGGAACTGGGCACATTTCTAAGGGACAGTTTTATAGAGGCATCTGACAGGAGACTTAAATAATCAATAATACGCTACTACGAATAATGTCTCTGGGGATGTGTCCCAAATTGCACGCTATATCTTACATAGTGCACTACTTTTCCCCCCGAGCCATATAGTCCCTGGTCAAAAGGAGAGCACTATAAAGGGACTAGCGTTCCATTTGGGATGCAGTCTGGGCCTGGCTGCAGTAAAAGCATCTCCATCCATCTCTGACCCTGGGAGAAGATTAAACACCAGCCCTTCACTTCCCTCGTTCATTTTTGCTTTCAACACACCTCCCAAGGTTACCTTCAAGACAACTCCCTGCTCCCCTCCTCCACCCCTGTCCCATATCAGCTAAATACATTCCACACCACACTGGGGCTTCTTGTGTCAAATAACACTGTTATGAATATGAGAGGCTGGGAGAAACGAAAAACTCAGCATTGCAGAGAGAGAGAGAGAGACAGAGAAGGGAGAGCCAGAAGGAGGATGAATGTAAAGGTGTGGGTATTTGTGTTACCGTGTTGTATTATGTGGGTGTAGAATAGATCAGGAGGTTCCCAAACTTTTTCACGCAGGCCCCCCTTCCAACATCCCACGCCCCCCTGCGTTTGCTCGCCACGTCTATTTCTATGGGCACAAGCACTGTTCACGACACAAACTGTTCACACTCCTCTTGTTCACGACACAAACTGTTCACGCTCCTCTTGTTCACGACACAAACTGTTCACGCTCCTCTTGTTCACGACACAAACTGTTCACGCTCCTCTTGTTCACGACACAAACTGTTCACGCTCCTCTTGTTCACGACACAAACTGTTCACGCTCCTCTTGTTCACGACACAAACTGTTCACCCTCCTCTTGTTCACGACACAAACTGTTCACGCTCCTCTTGTTCACGACACAAACTGTTCACGCTCCTCTTGTTCACGCTCCTCTTGTTCACGACACAAACTGTTCACGCTCCTCTTGTTCACGACACAAACTGTTCACGCTCCTCTTGTTCACGCTCCTCTTGTTCACGACACAAACTGTTCACGCTCCTCTTGTTCACGACACAAACTGTTCACGCTCCTCTTGTTCACGACACAAACTGTTCACACTCCTCTTGTTCACGACACAAACTGTTCACGCTCCTCTTGTTCACGACACAAACTGTTCACGCTCCTCTTGTTCACGACACAAACTGTTCACGCTCCTCTTGTTCACGACACAAACTGTTCACGCTCCTCTTGTTCACGACACAAACTGTTCACGCTCCTCTTGTTCACGACACAAACTGTTCACGCTCCTCTTGTTCACGACACAAACTGTTCACGCTCCTCTTGTTCACGACACAAACTGTTCACACTCCTCTTGTTCACGACACAAACTGTTCACGCTCCTCTTGTTCACGACACAAACTGTTCACCCTCCTCTTGTTCACGACACAAACTGTTCACACTCCTCTTGTTCACGACACAAACTGTTCACGCTCTTGTTCACGACACAAACTGTTCACACTCCTCTTGTTCACGACACAAACTGTTCACACTCCTCTTGTTCACGACACAAACTGTTCACGCTCCTCTTGTTCACGACACAAACTGTTCACACTCCTCTTGTTCACGACACAAACTGTTCACGCTCCTCTTGTTCACGACACAAACTGTTCACACTCCTCTTGTTCACGACACAAACTGTTCACACTCCTCTTGTTCACAACACAAACTATTCACACTCCTCTTGTTCACGACACAAACTGTTCACACTCCTCTTGTTCACACTCCTCTTGTTCACGACACAAACTATTCACACTCCTCTTGTTCACGACACAAACTGTTCACACTCCTCTTGTTCACACTCCTCTTGTTCACGACACAAACTGTTCACGCTCCTCTTGTTCACGACACAAACTGTTCACACTCCTCTTGTTCACACTCCTCTTGTTCACGACACAAACTGTTCACGCTCCTCTTGTTCACGACACAAACTGTTCACACTCCTCTTGTTCACACTCCTCTTGTTCACGACACAAACTATTCACACTCCTCTTGTTCACGACACAAACTGTTCACACTCCTCTTGTTCACACTCCTCTTGTTCACGACACAAACTATTCACACTCCTCTTGTTCACGACACAAACTGTTCACACTCCTCTTGTTCACACTCCTCTTGTTCACGACACAAACTGTTCACGCTCCTCTTGTTCACGACACAAACTGTTCACACTCCTCTTGTTCACGACACAAACTGTTCACGCTCCTCTTGTTCACGACACAAACTGTTCACACTCCTCTTGTTCACGACACAAACTGTTCACGCTCCTCTTGTTCACGACACAAACTGTTCACACTCCTCTTGTTCACGACACAAACTGTTCACACTCCTCTTGTTCACGACACAAACTGTTCACACTCCTCTTGTTCACGACACAAACTGTTCACGCTCCTCTTGTTCACGACACAAACTGTTCACACTCCTCTTGTTCACGACACAAACTGTTCACGCTCCTCTTGTTGGCGGAGAGAACATTTTGCAAGTTTATAGCTTATTTCTTGCAATTCTACACATTTGTGTTGATGTGATATTTGAATGACTCAAACATGACAAAATCAATGGATTAAAAAACCTTGCAAAAACATTCTAGCTGACATGGGCTAGTTGACCTGGACATTTCTGGCAAATTATAAACAGCTCTCTAAGGTCTGCCATGACTGGCAACACACAAAGAGCGTCTGGACAACAGACACATAACGACATTATTGCTGACACGGGAAAGAAACTGAGGAAGTGACCGATATAGGGGAGGTAATTAATAAGGTGATGGAGTCCAGGTGAGTCCCATGAAGCGCTGATGCGCGTAACGACGGAGACGTGTGTGTATTGATGAGCAGCCTGGCGACCTCGAGTGCCAGAGAGAGAGAGCGGGAGAAGACGTGACAGAATCAGGCCTTCATGGTCAAATAGCTGCAAAGTAACCACTGCTAAAGGACACCCATGAGAAGTTGCTTTTGCCAAGAAACGCGAGTACTGGACATTAGACTGGTGGAAATCTGTCCTTTGGTCTGATGAGTCCAAATGTGTGTGCAAAGCTGTCACCAAGGCAAAGGGTGGCTACTTTGAAGAATCTGAAATAGAAAATATATTTTGTTTAACACTTTTTTGGTTACTATTAAACAGCAGTTTTCCTCTTGTACTACATGAGTCTATATGTGTTATTTCATAGTTTTGATGTCTCCAAACTTTCGACTGGTACTATGTATATATGTTTTTGTCCCATTACGCACCACAGTCTGGGAACCACTGGTACAGATGAATGTGTAAGAGGGTATCCTGGGGTAATATTGAGTGTCTGGGACTAGAGCCTAATGGGGATATAGGAGTTAGAATGTGTGTGTGTGTATGTGTATGTGTATGTGTATGTGTGTGTGTGTGTGTGTGTGTGTGTGTGTGTGTGTGTGTGTGTGTGTGTGTGTGTGTGTGTGTGTGTGTGTGTGTGTGTGTGTGTGTGTGTGTGTGTGTCAGTGTTTCTATTTGGAAAATGTGGCGCTGGACATTTTGGCAGCATTTTAATTTACCAGACATTTGAGAAATTGAACAGTCCCACGGTGCTCAGAATGACAGAAATCACATTTAAATTATGGTAATTCATCTTAACAGAACATGTTTGAAGATGTTACAATAACTGTAAATAGGCTCCTGGTTTCAATGGCATATAAAAGTCTTTGTAAAATAATTGCCTCCACGGATATGGTTGTAGATGTTTAGAAAGAGGGGAGATCTAAAGATGCAAGAAAGGTCAAACATTCCTCATTATATGTAGTAAAACGTTCAGGTTTCAAACAATTAAGTAGCTATATGTTTTCAAAATGCATACTGCCTCCAGCTCATTGCAAAGTGGTGTGGAACACACTGATGCCTTCCATTACCTACACATTTAAATGGGAAGTACACTTCAATTACCAATTGAGAAATAAAAATAGTAGCTATTTCTAAATGTGGCCATCAAAACTGGTTTAGCACGCGATTAAATTTTGAATTGTTGCACAATGATTGGGCTTATAAAATGACTTGTTTCCCTCCAGCAGTGAAACGTGAGCTGTTTGAGTAGCTGTAGCAGCAGATCTGTCACGTCCTGACCATAGAGAGCCCTTGTTTCTCTATGGTGGTTTAATATATAGTTTAATATTTCTATGTGGGGTTCTAGTTTAATTTTTCTACGTTGATGATTTGTATGATTCCCAATTAGAGGCAGCTGGTAATCATTTGAGGAAAATAGGCACGTTTCTCAACATATACACTGACTTTGAGAAGGGATTGCGTGACGATTAGCTTAGCAACCGTGTGAAAACGTGTACGCGATTGGTCAACAGTCTGCTGGGTAGGGCGTTATACGTTCCTACAATCATTCGCTCCTATCTCCTTTCTATAATACCTCTGGCAATGCCACCATGCAATGCACCCTGGGCTAAAGAGGCAGACAAAACCATCTGTTAAATTACACATTACTCTAGGTAGGAATACGGCAAAAATATGATCAATGGCTCATTGGAGAGAAGACATCCTCTCGAGTTATAACACCGGCCAGTATTGAAATCTGACATGTATGATAGACGTTTTCTAAAATCATATTCCTATTCATTTCCAGTGTAGTGAGAACAACTTTATCACAGTGCTACGTCACACCGTCATACTACTTACGATCATGCGCTAGTCGTGTGTGTGTGTGTGTGTGTGTGTGTGTGTGTGTGTGTGTGTGTGTGTGTGTGTGTGTGTGTGTGTGTGTGTGTGTGTGTGTGTGTGTGTGTGTGTGTGTGTGTGTGTGTGTGTGTGTGTGTGTGCAAGCTTACGATCATGCGCTAGTCGTGTGTGTGTGTGTGTGTGTGTGTGTGTGTGTGTGTGTGTGTGTGTGTGTGTGTGTGTGTGTGTGTGTGTGTGTGTGTGTGTGTGTGTGTGTGTGTGTGTGTGTGTGTGTGTGTGTGTGTGTGTGTGTGTGTGTGTGTGTGTAAGCTTACGATCATGCGCTAGTGTGTGTGTGTGTGTGTGTGTGTGTGTGTGTGTGTGTGTGTGTGTGTGTGTGTGTGTGTGTGTGTGTGTGTGTGTGTGTGTGTGTGTGTGTGTGTGTGTGTGTGTGTGTGTGTGTGTGTGTGTGTGTGTAAGCTTACGATCATGCGCTAGTCGTGTGTGTGTGTGTGTGTGTGTGTGTGTGTGTGTGTGTGTGTGTGTGTGTGTGTGTGTGTGTGTGTGTGTGTGTGTGTGTGTGTGTGTGTGTGTGTGTGTGTGTTACGATCATACGCTAGTCGTGTGTGTGTGTGTGTGTGTGTGTGTGTGTGTGTGTGTGTGTGTGTGTGTGTGTGTGTGTGTGTGTGTGTGTGTGTGTGTGTGTGTGTGTGTGTGTGTGCAAGCTTACGATCATGCGCTAGTCGGAACTGGGAAACTCAGACATTTCCGACTTGCTAACTACTTGTTGTTATACAGGTGCCACAGTCAACCAGTAAGCAAGAAGGAAATGTCTGTGTTTCCTACTTCCTACCAGCACGTGAACACAGCATTAGCCACAGCATTAGCCACAGCATTAGCCACAGCTGTCAGGCCACTTTCTGCTTTGAGAGAAGCTCCAGCGTCAATAATGGATGACCGGCGGTCCCTGTGCCTCCCCCTCAGGGATAGACTGTGTGTGTGTGTGTGTGTGTGTGTGTGTGTGTGTGTGTGTGTGTGTGTGTGTGTGTGTGTGTGTGTGTGTGTGTGTGTGTGTGTGTGTGTGTGTGTGTGTGTGTAAGGGACAGGGAGAAAGTGGCAGAGATGCTGTGGCAACGTGCTCAACATCTGCTCTGACGACGAGCTCATGTCTGAAGGAGACGACACATGCGAGGGTAAAAAAACAAACACGCCCTGTTAAGAACTCTTTTTATTTTGTTTTATATATATTGATTGATATTGATTTCAATGGGACAGGGAGGAATGTGCTGTATGGAGAGAAGAGTAGAGCTAACAGAACATGTCTTTCAATGGGACAGGGAGGAATGTGCTGTATGGAGAGAAGAGTAGAGCTAACAGAACATGTCTTTCAATGGGACAGGGAGGAATGTGCTGTATGGAGAGAAGAGTAGAGCTAACAGAACATGTCTTTCAATGGGACAGGGAGGAATGTGCTGTATGGAGAGAAGAGCTAACAGAACATGTCTGTGTCTGTCCTTGGAGAAGTACAAAGGAAACACAGCTAGCTGGCTATCTATCTCTCCCAGACACTGTTCTGCTGCTCTGCCTTGAGCTAAGCCATTTCTAGTCTATTAAAGCGAGCCAAATTAAGGAGAGGTGCCTTGACAATGATATCTCCCTCACTAACTTTAAGCACCAGCTGTCAGAGCAGCTCACAGATCACTGCAGCTGTACATAGCCCATTTGTAATTAGCCCATCCAACTACCTCATCCCCCATACTGTTATTTATTTGATTTATTTTGCTCCTTTGCACCCCAGTATCTCTATTTGCACACGCATCATCTGCACATCTATCACTCCAGTGTTTAATTGCTATATTGTAATTACTTCGCCACCATGGCCTGTTTATTGGCGAACCTCCATTATCCTACCTCATTTGCACACTCCTTTTCTATTGTATTGTTGACTGCATGTTTGTTTACTCCATGTGTAACTCTGTGTTGTTGATTGTGTCGCACTGCTTTATTTTATCTTGGCCAGGTCACAGTTGTAAATCAACTAGCCTAGCTGGTTAAATAAAGGTCAAATAAATTATAAATAATAAAGGTGAAATACATTCTAAATAAATTATAAATAAATTATAAATAAATTAAAATAATAAAGGTGAAATAAAAAATGTAATAAAAAAAAAGAGAATCAACTCAATCATCAAGTTGGCGGACGACACAACAGTAGTAGGCTTGATTACCAACAACGACGAGACGGCCTACAGGGAGGAGGTGAGAGCACTCGGAGTGTGGTGTCGGGGAAACAACCTCTCACTCAACGTCAACAAAACAAAGGACTTCAGGAAACAGCAGAGGGAGAACTCCCCTATCCACATCAAAGGGACAGCAGTGGAGAACGTGGAACGTTTTAAGTTCCTCGCCGTACACATCACAGACAAATTGAAATGGTCCACCCACACAGGCAATGTGGTGAAGAAGGCGCAACAGAGGCTGAAGACATTTGGTTTGTCACCCAAAACCCTGACAAACATTTACAGATGCACAATCGAGAGCATCCTGTCGGGCTGTATCACAACCTGGTACGGCAACTGCATCGCCCTCAACCGAAAGGCTCTCCAGATGGTGGTGCAGTCTGCACAACACACCACCGGGGTCAAACTACCTGACCTCCATGACACCTACAGCAGCTGATGTCACAGGAAGGCCAAAAAGATCATCAAGGACAACAACCACCCGAGCCACTGCCTGTTCACCCCGCCATCATCCAGAAGGCGAGGTCAGTACAGGTGCATCAAAGCTGGGACCGAGAGGCTGAAAAACAGCTTCTATCTCAAGGCCATCAGACTGCTAAACAGCCACCACTAACTCAGAGAGGCTGCTGCCTACATTGAGACCCAATCACTGGGCACTTTAATAAATGGATTACTAATCTTTTAAAATAATCCCACTCTAAATAATGCCACTTTAATAATGTTTATATATCTTACAATACTCACATCAGATGTATAAACAGTATTCTATACCATCTATTACACCTGGCCTATGCCGCTCGGCCATCGCTCATCCATATTTATATCTACATATAATCCATATATTTCTATGTACATTCACCCCTTTAGATTTATGTGTATTAGGTAGTTGTTGGTAAATTGGTAGATTGCTTGTTATATATTACTGCATCGTCGGAAACTAGAAGCACAAGCATTTCACTACACTCACATTAACATCTGCTAACCATGTGTATGTGACCAATAAAATTTGATTTGATTTCTGCTCGTAATGCTGGTAGTTCTGGTGAGTTACCGCCTCTCTACTAGCAAATAGTTCTTCCCGGCTGTATGTAATGACACGAAACAATTCCTGAACGTAAAAAAGAGTACATTAACAAAATAATACTGCAGAGATGCTTAAGAGCTCGTCGCGATGCTGCCATCTCCGTCGGCGCAATCATGAAAAAGGCAGCAGTCCCAACTTTTTCCAGGACCCTGAAGGACACCACCCTCAACCACGGCCCCAGCACATCACACAGGAGCAACAGGTCAACGGACACCCTGCTCAGACCAGCGAGACACACTCCCAAACCTGCGAGACCCTCTCCCGAAGAACCTGCCCTGAGAGAACCCATGCCAAGAGGACCTACACCCAGACCACAGCATCACCAGCCACATACCAACCAGCTGAGACTCCCCTCCCAAACAAACCCTGGCCGCACCCTACATAGGTCCCCCAGATCAGACCTATGCCTCTTCTGACCACGTCTCTGCAGCAAGGACCTCAACATGACAGCCACACATATGCCAAGACCGTGAGCAGAGCAACAGGCCCAACCCCCACGAATACACCCGCCTGAGCCCCATCCTGCAACCTAAGAGGTATTTATCAGATGCTCAACATGCTCTGCTCACACCTACTGTGATGGTCCAGCCCTAAAACACACAAAAACAACACTAGACACTATGGAACACAAAGTTTTTACTATCTCATCCTGGAATATACCAGGTCAGAGGTCCTCTGCCTTTGGCCTAAAGAGCAGGAACGCAGACTTCATCAAATAAAATGGAAATACAGACATTGCCATCCTACAAGAAACATGGTATAGAGGCTACGGACCCACTGGTTGCCCTCTAGATTACAGAGAGCTGGTAGTCCCACCTACCAAACTACCAGGTGTGAAACAGGTAAGAGACTCAGAGGGTATGCTAACTAAATCGGTGTCCAAAAATACAGATTTCCGATTGTTATGAAAACTTGAAATCGGCCCTAATTAATCGGCCATTCCTCTAGTAGAAACCTACCAAAAAACTATTGGACAACAACAAATTCAATCCCTTTTTGACAACATCATGGACAAAAAGTTTCACTGTAAAAGTGAAGTTGTAAACTTGACAGTAGAAAACCTAAAACAGTATATTTCACCTCTCAGCTTCCAACCTAAGAAAATGAACAACAATGAAAAATGATTAGATGAAAGAAATTGAGAAACCGAAAACATAGAGACCTACGCCTTCACTATGGTGACTCGCTAAAACAATACAGAAATACAGAGAAAGAAGGAACCGCCCGTCAGAAATCAGCTCAATGTAATTGTAGAATATAATCTAACCACTTCTGGGAAATTTGGAACACACTAAACAAACAACAGAGTTAACTCTCCAAAACAGAGATTTGTGGGTAAACCACTTCTCCAATCTGATTGGCTCTGTAACAAACAACAAACAGCAAAAACATATACAGGATCAAATAAAAATCTTAGTTAAAAAAACAACTATTAAAGACGACCAGAACACTGGATTCTCCAATTACATTGAATGAACTACAGGATCAATTACAAACCTTCCAGCCCAAAAAGGCCTGTGGTGCTGATGGTATACTAAATGAAAATATAAACCGGGTGGTTCGAGCCCTGAATGCTGATTGGCTGACAGCCCTGGTATATCAGACCGTATACCACGGGTATGACAAAAACATTTTTTTTACTGCTCTAATTACGATAGTAACCAGTTTATAATAGTATTAAGGCACCTCGGAGGTTTGTGATATATGGCCAATATACCACGGCTAAGGGCTGTATACAGGCACTCCGCGTTGTGTTGTGCTAAGAACAGCCTTTAGCTGTGGTATATTGGCCATATACCACACCTCCTCGTGCCTTATTGCTTAATTATAAAATATATAGACCACAAATTTCAATTGGCTATACTTAAACGGCTATACTTAAACTCTTTAACATCTCTGGCATCTTCTCCAATATTTGGAACCAAAGACTGATCACCCCAATCCCCCAAAAGTGGAGACAAATTTGACCCCAATAACTACTGTGGGATATGCGTCAACAGAAACCTTGGGAAAATCCTCTGCATTATCATAAACAGCAGACTCGTACATTTCCTCAGTGAAAACAATTTACTGAGCAAATGTCAAATTGGCTTTGAACCAAATGACCGTAAAATACACCTTAATATACAAACTGAGGGTCTGCTATACAAACTGAGGGTCTGCTATACAAACTGAGGGTCTGCTATACAAACTGAGGGTCTGCTATACAACTGAGGGTCTGCTATACAAACTGAGGGTCTGCTATACAAACTGAGGGTCTGCTATACAAACTGAGGGTCTGCTATACAAACTGAGGGTCTGCTATACAAACTGAGTGTCTGCTATACAAACTGAGGGTCTGCTATACAAACTGAGGGTCTGCTATACAAACTGAGGGTCTGCTATACAAACTGAGTGTCTGCTATACACACTGAGTGTCTGCTATACAAACTGAGTGTCTGCTATACAAACTGAGGGTCTGCTATACAAACTGAGGGTCTGCTATACAAACTGAGTGTCTGCTATACAAACTGAGTGTCTGCTATACAAACTGAGGGTCTGCTATACAAACTGAGGGTCTGCTATACAAACTGAGTGTCTGCTATACACACTGAGTGTCTGCTATACAAACTGAGTGTCTGCTATACACACTGAGGGTCTGCTATACACACTGAGGGTCTGCTATACAAACTGAGGGTCTGCTATACAAACTGAGGGTCTGCTATACAAACTGAGTGTCTGCTATACAAACTGAGGGTCTGCTATACAAACTGAGGGTCTGCTATACAAACTGAGGGTCTGCTATACACACTGAGGGTCTGCTATACAAACTGAGGGTCTGCTATACAAACTGAGGGTCTGCTATACAAACTGAGGGTCTGCTATACACACTGAGGGTCTGCTATACAAACTGAGGGTCTGCTATACACACTGAGGGTCTGCTATACAAACTGAGGGTCTGCTATACAAACTGAGGGGTCTGCTATACAAACTGAGGGTCTGCTATACAAACTGAGGGTCTGCTATACAAACTGAGGGTCTGCTATACAAACTGAGGGTCTGCTATACAAACTGAGGGTCTGCTATACAAACTGAGGGTCTGCTATACAAACTGAGGGTCTGCTATACAAACTGAGGGTCTGCTATACAAACTGAGGGTCTGCTATACAAACTGAGGGTCTGCTATACAAACTGAGTGTCTGCTATACAAACTGAGTGTCTGCTATACAAACTGAGTGTCTGCTATACAAACTGAGGGTCTGCTATACAAACTGAGGGTCTGCTATACAAACTGAGGGTCTGCTATACAAACTGAGTGTCTGCTATACAAACTGAGGGTCTGCTATACAAACTGAGGGTCTGCTATACAAACTGAGTGTCTGCTATACATTTACATTTACATTTAAGTCATTCTAAAATCCACGTACAAAACACACACATTTCTTTCCACAGAGCCGTGGGGTGAGACAGGGCTGCAGCTTGAGGCCCACTCATACATATCAATGAATTGGCAAGGGCATTAGTACAGTCTGCAGCACCCGGCCTCACCCTACTAGAATCTGAAGTCAAATGTCTACGGTTTGCTGATGATCTGGTGCTTCTGTCCCCAACCAAGGAGGGCCTACAGCAGCACCTAGATCTTCTGCACAGATTCTGTCGGACCTGGGTCCTTACAGTAAATCTCAGTAAGACATAAATAATGATGTCCCAAAAAAGGTCCAGTTGCCAGGACCACAAATACAAATTCCATTTAGACACTGTTGCCCTAGAGCACAGAAGAAAAAAAACGAAAAATACCTCAGCCTAAACCTCAGCGCCACAGGTAACTTCCACAAAGCTGTGACCGATCTGAGAGGCAAGGCAAGAAGGGCCTTCTATGACATCAAAAGGAACATAAAATTTGACATAGCAATTAGGATCTGGCTAAAAATACGTAGATCAGTTATAGAACCCATTGCCATTTACGGTTGTGAGGTCTGGGGTCCGCTCACCAACCAAGAATTCAAAAACAGGACAAACACCAAATTGAGACTCTGCATGCAGAATGTTGCACAAATATCTTCTGTGCACAACGTAAAACATCAAATAATACATATAGAACAGAATTAGGCAGAAACCCGCAAATGATCAAAATCCAGAAAAGAGACGTTAAATTCTACAACCACCTAAAAGGAAGCGATTCCCAAACCTTCCATAACAAAGCCATCACCTACAGAGAGATGAACCTCAGAACGCCGCAGCCCGTCTGGTGTTCAACCTTCCCAAGTTCTTTCACGTCACCCCGCTCCTCCGCTCTCTCCACTGGCTTCCAGTTGAAGCTCGCATCCGCTACAAGACCATGGTGCTTGCCTACGGAGCTGTGAGGGGAACGGTACCTCAGTACCTCCAGGCTCTGATCAGGCCCTACACCCAAACAAGGGCACTGCGTTCATCCACCTCTGGCCTGCTCGCCTCCCTACCACTGAGGAAGTACAGTCCCCGCTCAGCCCAGTCAAAACTGTTCACTGCTCTGGCCCCCCCAATGGTGGAACAAACTCCCTCACGACGCCAGGACAGCGGAGTCAATCACCACCTTCCGGAGACACCTGAAACCCCACCTCTTTAAGGAATACCTAGGATAGGATAAAGTAATCCTTCTCACCCCCCCCCCCCCCCCCTTAAAAGATTTAGATGCACTATTGTAAAGTGGCTGTTCCACTGGAAGTCATAAGGTGAATGCACCAATTTGTATGTCGCTCTGGATAAGAGCGTCTGCTAAATGACTTAAATGTAAATGTAGAACAGTCCCCTAAGCAAGCTGGTCCTGGGGCTCTGTTCACAAACACAAACACACCCCACAGAGCCCCATGACAGCAACACAATTAGATCTAAACCAAGAATTAACAAAAAAAAACTGAGCAAACTAGAATGCTATTTGGCCCTAAACAGAGAGTACCCAGTAGAAGAATACTTGACCAAAGTGACTGCCCCAAAATTAAGGAAAGCTTTGACTATGTACAGACTCAGTGAGCATAGCCTTGCCATTGAGAATGGCAGACCTGGCTCACAAGAGAAGACAGGCTATGTGCACACTAGCCACAAAATGAGGTGGAAATTGAGCTGCACTTCCTAACCTCCTGCCAAATGTATGACCATATTAGAGACACATATTTCCATCAGATTACACAGACAAACAAAGAATTAAAAAACACATTTTTGATAAACTCCCATATCTACTGGGTGAAATACCACAGTGTGCATCACAGCAGCAAGATGTGTGACCTGTTGTCACAAGAAAAGGGCAACCAGTGAAGAACAAACAACATTTTAAATACAACCCATATTTCTGTATTTATTTTCAATTTGCACATCGTTACAACACTGTACATGGCCATAATATGACATCTGAAATGTCTCTATACCTCTGGAACTTTAGTGAGTGTAATGTTTACTGTTTATTACTGTTTATTTTTGTGTCTCTCTCCTCCCTCCTGAGTTGCTGAGATGCTTTTGGCTCGCTACGGGCAGGAGCAACCTCTCCTCCCTCCTGAGTTGCTGAGATGCTTTTGGCTCGCTACGGGCAGGAGCAACCTCTCCTCCCTCCTGAGTTGCTGAGATGCTTTTGGCTCGCTACGGGCAGGAGCAACCTCTCCTCCCTCCTGAGTTGCTGAGATGCTTTTGGCTCGCTACGGGCAGGAACAACCTCTCCTCCCTCCTGAGTTGCTGAGATGCTTTTGGCTCGCTACGGGCAGGAGCAACCTCTCCTCCCTCCTGAGTTGCTGAGATGCTTTTGGCTCGCTACGGGCAGGAGCAACCTCTCCTCCCTCCTGAGTTGCTGAGATGCTTTTGGCTCGCTACGGGCAGGAGCAACCTCTCCTCCCTCCTGAGTTGCTGAGATGCTTTTGGCTCGCTACGGGCAGGAGCAACCTCTCCTCCCTCCTGAGTTGCTGAGATGCTTTTGGCTCGCTACGGGCAGGAGCAACCTCTCCTCCCTCCTGAGTTGCTGAGATGCTTTTGGCTCGCTACGGGCAGGAGCAACCTCTCCTCCCTCCTGAGTTGCTGAGATGCTTTTGGCTCGCTACGGGCAGGAGCAACCTCTCCTCCCTCCTGAGTTGCTGAGATGCTTTTGGCTCGCTACGGGCAGGAACAACCTCTCCTCCCTCCTGAGTTGCTGAGATGCTTTTGGCTCGCTACGGGCAGGAGCAACCTCTCCTCCCTCCTGAGTTGCTGAGATGCTTTTGGCTCGCTACGGGCAGGAACAACCTCTCCTCCCTCCTGAGTTGCTGAGATGCTTTTGGCTCGCTACGGGCAGGAGCAACCTCTCCTCCCTCCTGAGTTGCTGAGATGCTTTTGGCTCGCTACGGGCAGGAACAACCTCTCCTCCCTCCTGAGTTGCTGAGATGCTTTTGGCTCGCTACGGGCAGGAGCAACCTCCTCCTCCCTCCTTAGTTGCTGAGATGCTTTTGGCTCGCTACGGGCAGGAACAACCTCTCCTCCCTCCTGAGTTGCTGAGATGCTTTTGGCTCGCTACGGGCAGGAGCAACCTCTCCTCCCTCCTGAGTTGCTGAGATGCTTTTGGCTCGCTACGGGCAGGAGCAACCTCTCCTCCCTCCTGAGTTGCTGAGATGCTTTTGGCTCGCTACGGGCAGGAGCAACCTCTCCTCCCTCCTGAGTTGCTGAGATGCTTTTGGCTCGCTACGGGCAGGAGCAACCTCTCCTCCCTCCTGAGTTGCTGAGATGCTTTTGGCTCGCTACGGGCAGGAGCAACCTCTCCTCCCTCCTGAGTTGCTGAGATGCTTTTGGCTCGCTACGGGCAGGAGCAACCTCTCCTCCCTCCTGAGTTGCTGAGATGCTTTTGGCTCGCTACGGGCAGGAGCAACCTCTCCTCCCTCCTGAGTTGCTGAGATGCTTTTGGCTCGCTACGGGCAGGAGCAACCTCTCCTCCCTCCTGAGTTGCTGAGATGCTTTTGGCTCGCTACGGGCAGGAGCAACCTCTCCTCCCTCCTGAGTTGCTGAGATGCTTTTGGCTCGCTACGGGCAGGAGCAACCTCTCCTCCCTCCTGAGTTGCTGAGATGCTTTTGACTCGCTACGGGCAGGAGCAACCTCTCCTCCCTCCTGAGTTGCTGAGATGCTTTTGGCTCGCTACGGGCAGGAACAACCTCTCCTCCCTCCTGAGTTGCTGAGATGCTTTTGGCTGAGATGCTACGGGCAGGAGCAACCTCTCCTCCCTCCTGAGTTGCTGAGATGCTTTTGGCTCGCTACGGGCAGGAGCAACCTCTCCTCCCTCCTGAGTTGCTGAGATGCTTTTGGCTCGCTACGGGCAGGAGCAACCTCTCCTCCCTCCTGAGTTGCTGAGATGCTTTTGGCTCGCTACGGGCAGGAGCAACCTCTCCTCCCTCCTGAGTTGCTGAGATGCTTTTGGCTCGCTACGGGCAGGAACAACCTCTCCTCCCTCCTGAGTTGCTGAGATGCTTTTGGCTCGCTACGGGCAGGAGCAACCTCTCCTCCCTCCTGAGTTGCTGAGATGCTTTTGGCTCGCTACGGGCAGGAGCAACCTCTCCTCCCTCCTGAGTTGCTGAGATGCTTTTGGCTCGCTACGGGCAGGAGCAACCTCTCCTCCCTCCTGAGTTGCTGAGATGCTTTTGGCTCGCTACGGGCAGGAGCAACCTCTCCTCCCTCCTGAGTTGCTGAGATGCTTTTGGCTCGCTACGGGCAGGAGCAACCTCTCCTCCCTCCTGAGTTGCTGAGATGCTTTTGGCTCGCTACGGGCAGGAGCAACCTCTCCTCCCTCCTGAGTTGCTGAGATGCTTTTGGCTCGCTACGGGCAGGAGCAACCTCTCCTCCCTCCTGAGTTGCTGAGATGCTTTTGGCTCGCTACGGGCAGGAGCAACCTCTCCTCCCTCCTGAGTTGCTGAGATGCTTTTGGCTCGCTACGGGCAGGAACAACCTCTCCTCCCTCCTGAGTTGCTGAGATGCTTTTGGCTCGCTACGGGCAGGAACAACCTCTCCTCCCTCCTGAGTTGCTGAGATGCTTTTGGCTCGCTACGGGCAGGAGCAACCTCTCCTCCCTCCTGAGTTGCTGAGATGCTTTTGGCTCGCTACGGGCAGGAACAACCTCTCCTCCCTCCTGAGTTGCTGAGATGCTTTTGGCTCGCTACGGGCAGGAGCAACCTCTCCTCCCTCCTGAGTTGCTGAGATGCTTTTGGCTCGCTACGGGCAGGAACAACCTCTCCTCCCTCCTGAGTTGCTGAGATGCTTTTGGCTCGCTACGGGCAGGAACAACCTCTCCTCCCTCCTGAGTTGCTGAGATGCTTTTGGCTCGCTACGGGCAGGAGCAACCTCTCCTCCCTCCTGAGTTGCTGAGATGCTTTTGGCTCGCTACGGGCAGGAGCAACCTCTCCTCCCTCCTGAGTTGCTGAGATGCTTTTGGCTCGCTACGGGCAGGAACAACCTCTCCTCCATTCATCTGAGTGTTAAATCAGGACAGTCTCCCCACATCTCATCTCCAGCCCACTGGGCTCAGTTCCAGGGATGTTAGAGGAAACAGAAGTCTGAAACAGCCATTTCCATCCAGGCCCAGACCGCTCATCAGAGAGGGATGTCTCCACTCCACCCAGCTAGCAGGCAACCATTTTCCTCATTAATTCGATAATGTGTTATTTTTACAGCTCACCCCTGTCGGGTTGCCCGGTCCCTCCTCCCCTCATCCCTCCCATAGCAACCGTCATTTATTGAGTGAGCACACAGTAGCCTCCCTCCACAAACACAATCCTACAACAAAGAGCCAGAGGGAGAGAAATTGAGTGTGTGTGCATGTTTGTATGTGTGTGTATACTAGCTTGAGGAGTGGATCTGATGGGAGGGAAGAGGCTCTGTAAAAGCATCCTATAGATACAGTTTGCTCACAGCATTTTCACTCTATTGATTGCTATTATGACCGTCTGGATACCGACCAACCACAGCACGGCACATAGAACCATGTCTCTCCATGTCTCTCCTCCTCCTGGGGAAAGAAAAGACTACATCAGGCGTTTTAGGCTTCGGGGTTTTTGCCTTTTTTTCGAGGTCGGTTCTATTTGGGTGTGGGCTGTGCACTGATTGGCGGCGTCCTCGGTGGTCAGGATGTGTCGCACCTGTCGCCTCGTTGGTGTTCACCTGTGTTCACCTGTGTTCACCTGTGTTCACCTGCACAGCTGCTGTCTCGGAGCTGCAGGGCCAGTTGGCACATGAGAGATGTTGGAGGAGCTTCACCATTGTTTACCCGCTTTTAGTTTGTGGATACAAAAGCATTTTCTTGCGTCTCCCTATTTGGTTCTCGGTTGGTGTTTATTTTCATTTGTCGTCTCTCGGGCAAATTTGGTGGGTACTGATGGTGGGTGTCTTTTAGGACCCATATTTCCTGTCGCTTGCAAGAGCGGGAGGGTGATGGAAAGGTTCCTACGGGGGGGTAGAGTACACCCCGTAGACGTGCAGCTGCGAGAGGTAGAACTTTAGGCAGAGTGGGAACCGAAATGAAGAGTACGAGAGACTTTTTGCCAGCTCCCGTTTGAGCGACACTTCTGTTTCTCGTTGCGGAACGTAACACAGAGCAAAGGAGAGAAAGCATCATTCAACTTTTATCAGATCTACATCCCTACTGTCTGTCAACCCTGACCGTGTAGCCACTGGGGCTGACGCCATTCAAGCCAACTCAACCTATTTCCTCCTTCGACCCTGTATAGAAAGCGAATCAACTACAGACATAGCTTTTAGCACTGATAGTAGGAGGGAGGGACCAAGGCAGAAGGAAGCGGTGGCTTGCAGGCTGACATTTGGCATTTGATTCCCCACATGTTTATTGCCACCACACTGAAAAGCCTATTGGACAATTACAGGGAGACCCCCATTGGTTCTGAGGGTCCGCCCGGGACTTTGATCTATCCTGGTTTCCCCCTTTGCTTCGTGGAAAAACGGGAGAGGTTCGGAAAGGTGCAGGAGCTGTGATTGGCTACGAGCAGAGGCCAAATTCAAAGCAGCTGTTGGAAGAGGTGGGGGAGAATCTGGCGGAAGAGAGAATGCTTCATTAAACAACAAGAAAGTGCAATCTGGAAAATATTTTTTTGTCGGCGGCTGGGTGAATTACAGCTGATTTCTCAGACACTGCAAGGTGTAGTCAAGTAGTAGAGATAGAGGACTCATCTTCATATATGTGCCATTATAGTGTATGTAACAGCATGGGAGGCACCATTGAGGCTATAACCCATAGGAATCGCCACCCAGTTGACCCAACTGACTACTTTAAAATGGTGGATGCCCTCAAGAGTGCTGCCTATGCCAAAATGGCATTTGGGCCACTAGAGGCCTCTATCATTCTCTATGGTAACAGCCAATCTAAAACTGTATGGCCAACTGCACATATGCTAACTAACCAATCACAAAGTCCTTTGATTCAGTGTGGCTGATTGAAGTTGTGTGCAGGTAGGTGTGGCTAAAACGCTGCACCTATGATCACGTCCAATCAAGTTTAACGATACACAACTGACCCCAGAACAGTGCTAAAAGAATATCATCCACCGCCCCCCAGGCCACTCTATCCCTGGTGGCATGCGTCTGATTCTCAGATCATAAGAACATATATATAATATATAGGACAACGTGAAAGAGCCATAATGAGACCACTGAGCTATGTCAGATGAGGAACCAAATAATATAGGGGGGTTATTAGGGATTAAGTGGAGTGTTTGCATGACTAGACAGATTTAGACAGGGGACTATAATCCAGAAAGTGGCACCAGACTATATAGGTTAGCCTCCCATCTAGTGTACACCACCACCCCCATTACGTGTCCTACAACCCCATAAACTAGTCCTCTCCATCCCCATCCCCCTCTAACGGTCCCACGGAGCTGACCTAGGCAACGATGCAGTTCTGGCCTGTGGTAACTGGTGAGCATAGCGATAGATGCTAACACGGAGTTGTTGTACTGTGCAGCTGACAAGGCGTCTGAGGCTTCGTCCACAGAGAGAGAGAGACGATATGGACACGTTTCCAAAAGGACGAGGGGGTGAAGAAAAGTCACTGAAGTTTATTTATTTTTAAATGTTTGACATTTTTTTTTAACAAGAGCTGTCTGTCATCATAGTTGCAACTGAGGGAAGTTTGTGGTTTGAAACATGGAAACAAGCAAAACACACATACAAGTACACCCGGCCAGACAGACATAAACAACACATAGAAACACACACGAAAACACTTTAGAGAGGGTGACTATCCTTGGCACCGTGTGTGTGTGTGTGTGTGTGTGTGTGTGTGTGTGTGTGTGTGTGTGTGTGTGTGTGTGTGTGTGTGTGTGTGTGTGTGTGTGTGTGTGTGTGTGTGTGTGTGTGTGTGTGTGTGTGTGTGTGTGTGTGTGTGTGTGTGTGTGTGTGTGTGTGTGTGTGTGTGTGTGTGAGCAACGGGTGATATTCTGAACAAAACAACTCATCCTTTCAAGCACCGTGCTTCAAGTCTGTATGACGTTTCGCTCAACCAGAACAAAGGGTCCCTTTTCCTGTACTATTTCGTTTTTTTCCTGTAGTAAATCATTTTTTTTTTTATTACAAAATGTTCCACCCAGAGAATAATCCCAGATAACCCGGTATTTCCCACCAAACCTGGAAGTGTTATTCTAAAGCAAATAGATGTGTTGATTTGATTAAAGGTTTGATCGGCATGAAAATGAGAGTCCGATGCTAACTGAGTCAGATGTACTTATCTTCATCATTGTAATGGCTATGACATGCTTGAACAACATAGGACTAGAATGAGATGCAGGCGGCTTTTGCTTCTCCTCGTGAAGACTGAATGTTTATGGGTCTGAATCGGGGCATTAGCCGGTAATAGCCAGATAACTGATAACTAATAGCCAGATAACTGATAACTAATAGCCGGATAACTGATAACTAATAGCCGGATAACTGATAACTAATAGCCGGATAACTGATAACTAATAGCCAGATAACTGATAACTAATAGCCAGATAACTGATAACTAATAGCCAGATAACTGATAACTAATAGCCAGATAACTGATAACTAATAGTCAGATAACTGATAACTAATAGTCAGATAACTGATAACTAATAGCCAGATAACTGATAACTAATAGTCAGATAACTGATAACTAATAGCCAGATAACTGATAACTAATAGCCAGATAACTGATAACTAATAGCCAGATAACTGATAACTAATAGCCAGATAACTGATAACTAATAGCCAGATAACTGATAACTAATAGCCAGATAACTGATAACTAATAGCCAGATAACTGATAACTAATAGTCAGATAACTGATAACTAATAGTCAGATAACTGATAACTAATAGCCAGATAACTGATAACTAATAGTCAGATAACTGATAACTAATAGTCAGATAACTGATAACTAATAGCCAGATAACTGATAACTAATAGCCAGGTTTTTTGTTGTTGTTGAAAAGCCGATCAATAAAATTGCTGCGTGTGTCTATATATTCGTTATGCATCTTATTTATCACACGCGCAGAGCACACCGATACAGAGCCTGTCAGACAGAGCTTTTATAAGACCAATGATTTGTTTAACACTTTGTTGGTTACTACATGATTCCATGTGTGTTATTTAATAGTTTTGATGTCTTCACTATTATTCTACAATGTAGAAAATAATCAAATAAAGAAAACCCCTTGAATTGGTTCTAAAACCTTTGACCTGTAGTGTCTATATAAGGTCCCACAGTTAATAGTGGATGTCAGAGCAAAAACCAAGCCATGAGGTCGAAGGAGTTGTCCGTAGAGCTCCGAGACAGGATTGTGTCGAGGCACAGATCTGGGGAAGGGTACCAAACTATTTCTGTGGCATTGAAGGTCCCCAAGACCACAGTGGCCTCCATCATTCTTAAATGGAAGAAGTTTGGAACCACCAAGACTCTTTCTAGAGCTGCCGTCCTGCCAAACTGACCAATTGGGGGAGAAGGGCCTTGGTCATGGAGGTGACCAAGAACCCGATGGTCACTCTGACAGAGCTCCACAGTTCCTCTGTGGAGATGGGAGAACCTTCCAGAAGGACAACCAGCTTTGCAGCACTCCACCAATCAGGCTTTTATGGTAGAGTGGCCAGATGGAAGCCACTCCTCATTAAAAAGGAACATGACAGCCCTCTTGGAGTTTGCCAAAAGGCCCCTAAAGGACTCTCAGACCATGAGAAACAAGATTCTCTAGTCTGATGAAACCAAGATTGAACACCTTGGCCTGGATGCAAACCATCACGTCTGGAGGAAACCTGGCAACATCCCTACGGTGAAGCATGGTGTTGACAGCATCATGCTGTGGGGACGTTTGTAAGCGACAGGGACTGGGAGCCCTGTCAGGGTCGAGGGAAAGATGAATGGAGCATACAGATAGACCCTTGATGAAAACCTGCTCCAGAGCACTCAGGACCTCAGACTGGGGCAAAGGTTCACCTTCCAACAGGACAATGATCCCACAGCCAAGACAACGCAGGAGTGGCTTTGGGTAAAGTCTCTGAATGTCCTTGAGTGGCCCAGCCAGAGCCCAGACTTGAACCCAATCGAACATCTCTGGAGAGACCTGAAAATAGCTGTGCAGCAACGCTCCCCATTCAACCTGACAGAGCTTGAGAAGATCTGCAGAGAAGAGTGGGAGAAACGCCCCAAATATACTGTAGGTGTGCCAAGACTGTAGCATCATACCGAAGAAGACTCAAAGGCTGTAATCACTGCCAATGGTGCTTCAACAAAGTACTGAGTCTGAATAAATGTGATATTTCAGTTTCATAATAAAAAATAAAAAACATTTCTAAAACAATGTTTTTGCTTTGTCATTATGGGGTATTGTGTATAGAGTGATTAGGGCAGGGGGAACTATTTAAAACATTTCAGAATATGGCTGTAAAGTAACAAAATGTGGAAATAGGCAAAGGTTGTGAAAACTTGCCGAATGCTCATCAGCCTTCCATTGTCAATACCAGTGATAATAATTAATGTCATTTTGTGAAGGGGGGGGGGGGGGTTGAGCTTTTAGGCAAGTTAAAAAAATCAGTCTTCTAGACCATTTTAAAACTAGCTGCATTTTATTTTATTTATCTGGTGACCCCTGAAAGCCAGATGGAGATTAACCGTGCATTCAGATATATTAGTCCTAATATTACTGTACCATAGACTACGCTGCAGCAGATCTGTCACAAGACAAAATGTTACCAGCTGATGAGATGCTACATGCATTGTGAACTGCATTCCATATGAGATGCTACATGCATTGTGAACTGCATTCCATATGAGATGCTACATGCATTGTGAACTGCATTCCATATGAGATGCTACATGCATTGTGAACTGCATTCCATATGAGATGCTACATGCATTGTGAACTGCATTCCATATGAGATGCTACATGCATTGTGAACTGCATTCCATATGAGATGCTACATGCATTGTGAACTGCATTCCATATGAGATGCTACATGCATTGTGTCCCCACCCTGAGCATTGATGATTGATCACACAGATAGCAGAGCAAAGAAGCCCTTGGAGAAGACAGATTTAATATCATTTTAACAGTTCAATTTCAGGCCAAGAGGTTCACAGAAATAATTTGTTATGTAATTCACCAGTTTCTCTCAGTTATTTATCCTGTGAAGCGGAAGTGGGTGGCGGGAAATCTCTGTAACTCTCAGTAAACTCGTTCCCGCTATTAAACTCTAGTCCCAGGGCTCTATTAAGTCATTAACTATCTAACATTAGTGAGAGGGAGATTCTTCCCCTTGTCCCCTGTAATATAGACAGAGAAGAGCAGCCTCCTCACCCAGCTGGCTCTGTGGAGATATCCACTCCCCTCCTCCTCTCAATCCTCCATCCACCCCCTCTACTCTCCTACACTGTGGGCCTGTTGGTTTCACTCCAGCCTCTGTTCGCCTTCTGTGGTTACTAAGTCTTCCGCTGCCAGACTCACTCAACAGTGGAGGCTGAACTAATCTTTCAAGAGTCCCTGGCAGTTTCACACTAATCCAGTGTGGAAAAGGGGTCATTGTGCCACACGGTAGTATGTGGGGTTGGCTGGGGGCTCAGAGACCGCGTTACTGTTTAGAAATGCCTGTTAAACCAATCATTCCTCTCCATCGTCCACCCACGCACGCAGTAGGGTTTGGCATGATCCAGATTTCCATACCTTCATACCGTTTCTCTCCCGGGGTATATGGTATTAATGAGGCACTATTTCAATGTTATTTTGGGGGGAAGGGGTAATCGTTTCTGGGGGACGCACAAAACAATTTAGGCAACAAGGATCTTGTTCCAGGAGGAGATTGATGTGTCTGCTGTAACCAGGAAACTTGATATTGACATCTAGCCACTTAGCTAGCAAGTTAGCAAACCACATGCATATCTGGAGCCCTGAGCTGGATAGCATTTATTTGACACGTCTTAGATTTCTTATAGTTATACACAAACCCCCGCAGACCCCACGAGAGGGGGAAAAACGATATCGAAAATCATAATGTACGTTTTTTGAGATCCTCCGGTATATTGCCCAAGCCAAACACGCAGACACACACACACAGAAACCCTCCTGGCAGCCCAGTCACACACACCCAGAAACCCTCCTGGCAGCCCAGTCACACACACACACACACACACACACACACACACACACACACACACACACACACACACACACACACACACACACACACACACACACACACACACACACACACACACACACACACACCCTCCTGGCAGCCCAGTCACACCCAGAAACCCTCCTGGCAGCCCAGTCACACACACACAGACACACACACACACCCCCAGAAACCCTCCTGGCAGCCCAGTCACACACACACAGACACACACACACACACCCAGAAACCCTCCTGGCAGCCCAGTCACACACACACAGACACACACACCCAGAAACCCTCCTGGCAGCCCAGTCACACACACCTAGAAACCCTCCTGGCAGCCCAGTCACACACACACACACCCAGAAACCCTCCTGGCAGCCCAGTCACACACACACCCAGAAACCCTCCTGGCAGCCCAGTCACACACACACACACAGAAACCCTCCTGGCAGCCCAGTCACACACACACACACACACACACACACACACACACACACACACACACACACACACACACACACACACACACACACACACACACACACACACACACACACACCCTCCTGGCAGCCCAGTCACACACACACCCAGAAACCCTCCTGGCAGCCCAGTCACACACACACAGACACACCCAGAAACCCTCCTGGCAGCCCAGTCACACACACACAGACACACCCAGAAACCCTCCTGGCAGCCCAGTCACACACAGACACTAGGGCTGCTACAGTCCCCTGTCATTTCAGTTGATGACTTCATCATACTGGATTTGCATTGGGAAGGAAAATCCCCTGACACACACCACTACATGGCTCATCTCTCACAAACCTGGTATTGTGTTTCATGTCAGTGTGTTTGATGACACACACACACACACCCAGAAACCCTCCTGGCAGCCCAGTCACACACACACAGACACACACCCAGAAACCCTCCTGGCAGCCCAGTCACACACACACAGACACACACACCCAGAAACCCTCCTGGCAGCCCAGTCACACACACACACACACACCTAGAAACCCTCCTGGCAGCCCAGTCACACACACACACACACACCCAGAAACCCTCCTGGCAGCCCAGTCACACACACACACACCCTCCTGGCAGCCCAGTCACACACACACACACAGAAACCCTCCTGGCAGCCCAGTCACACACACACACACACACACACACACACACACACACACACACACACACACACACACACACACACACACACACACACACACACACACACACACACACACACACACACACACACACACACACACACACACACACCCTCCTGGCAGCCCAGTCACACACACACCCAGAAACCCTCCTGGCAGCCCAGTCACACACACACAGACACACCCAGAAACCCAGAAACCCTCCTGGCAGCCCAGTCACACACAGACACTAGGGCTGCTACAGTCCCCTGTCATTTCAGTTGATGACTTCATCATACTGGATTTGCATTGGGAAGGAAAATCCCCTGACACACACCACTACATGGCTCATCTCTCACAAACCTGGTATTGTGTTTCATGTCAGTGTGTTTGATGCCCGTGCACACACACACACACACACACACACACACACACACACACACACACACACACACACACACACACACACACACACACACACACACACACACACACACACACACACACACACACACACACACACACACACACACATTTATACTGGCTCTACACACACGCACTCAAATACAATATTAATTTACACTGCTGCTACTCTGTTTATCATATATCCTGATGTCTAGTCACCTTACCCCTATACATACAGTGGGAAGAAAAAGTATGTGAACCCTGTAGATTTGCCTGGATTTCTGCATAAATTGGTCATGATATTTGATTTGATCTTCATCGAAGTTACAACAACAGACAAACACAGTCTGCTTAAACTAATAACCCACAAACAATTATAATTTTTCATGTCTTTATTGATCACACCGTGTAAACATTCACAGTGCAGGATGGGAAAAGAATGTGAACCATTGGATTTAATAACTGGTTGACCCTCCTTTGGCAGCAATAACTTCAACCAAACATTTTCTGTAGTTGTGGATCAGACCTGCACAACGGTCAGGAGGATTTGTGGACCATTCCTCTTTACCAAACTGTTTCATTTCCACAGTATTCTTGGGTTGTCTGGTGTGAACCACTCTCGAGGTCATGCCACAGCATCACAATGGGGTTGAGGTCAGGACTCTGACTGGACCACTCAGGTTGAGGTCAGGACTCTGACTGGACCACTCAGGTTGAGGTCAGGACTGACTGGGCCACTCAGGTTGAGGTCAGGACTGACTGGGCCACTCAGGTTGAGGTCAGGACTGACTGGGCCACTCAGGTTGAGGTCAGGACTCTGACTGGGCCACTCAGGTTGAGGTCAGGACTCTGACTGGGCCACTCAGGTTGAGGTCAGGACTCTGACTGGACCACTCAGGTTGAGGTCAGGACTGACGGGACCACTCAGGTTGAGGTCAGGACTGACGGGGCCACTCAGGTTGAGGTCAGGACTGACGGGGCCACTCAGGTTGAGGTCAGGACTGACGGGGCCACTCAGGTTGAGGTCAGGACTCTGACTGGGCCACTCAGGTTGAGGTCAGGACTCTGACTGGGCCACTCAGGTTGAGGTCAGGACTCTGACTGGGCCACTCAGGTTGAGGTCAGGACTCTGACTGGGCCACTCAGGTTGAGGTCAGGACTCTGACTGGGCCACTCAGGTTGAGGTCAGGACTGACTGGGCCACTCAGGTTGAGGTCAGGACTCTGACTGGGCCACTCAGGTTGAGGTCAGGACTGACGGGGCCACTCAGGTTGAGGTCAGGACTCTGACTGGGCCACTCAGGTTGAGGTCAGGACTCTGACTGGGCCACTCAGGTTGAGGTCAGGACTGACTGGGCCACTCAGGTTGAGGTCAGGACTCTGACTGGGCCACTCAGGTTGAGGTCAGGACTGACTGGGCCACTCAGGTTGAGGTCAGGACTCTGACTGAGCCACTCAGGTTGAGGTCAGGACTCTGACTGAGCCACTCAGGTTGAGGTCAGGACTCTGACTGGGCCACTCAGGTTGAGGTCAGGACTCTGACTGGGCCACTCAGGTTGAGGTCAGGACTCTGACTGGGCCACTCAGGTTGAGGTCAGGACTCTGACTGGGCCACTCAGGTTGAGGTCAGGACTCTGACTGAGCCACTCAGGTTGAGGTCAGGACTCTGACTGGGTCACTCAGGTTGAGGTCAGGACTCTGACTGAGCCACTCAGGTTGAGGTCAGGACTCTGACTGGGTCACTCAGGTTGAGGTCAGGACTCTGACTGAGCCACTCAGGTTGAGGTCAGGACTCTGACTGGACCACTCAGGTTGAGGTCAGGACTCTGACTGGGCCACTCAGGTTGAGGTCAGGACTGACTGGGCCACTCAGGTTGAGGTCAGGACTCTGACTGGGTCACTCAGGTTGAGGTCAGGACTCTGACTGAGCCACTCAGGTTGAGGTCAGGACTCTGACTGGACCACTCAGGTTGAGGTCAGGACTCTGACTGGGCCACTCAGGTTGAGGTCAGGACTCTGACTGGGCCACTCAGGTTGAGGTCAGGACTCTGACTGGGCCACTCAGGTTGAGGTCAGGACTGACTGGGCCACTCAGGTTGAGGTCAGGACTCTGACTGGGCCACTCAGGTTGAGGTCAGGACTGACGGGGCCACTCAGGTTGAGGTCAGGACTGACGGGGCCACTCAGGTTGAGGTCAGGACTCTGACTGGGCCACTCAGGTTGAGGTCAGGACTCTGACTGGGCCACTCAGGTTGAGGTCAGGACTGACTGGGCCACTCAGGTTGAGGTCAGGACTCTGACTGGGCCACTCAGGTTGAGGTCAGGACTCTGACTGGGCCACTCAGGTTGAGGTCAGGACTGACTGGGCCACTCAGGTTGAGGTCAGGACTGACTGGGCCACTCAGGTTGAGGTCAGGACTCTGACTGGGCCACTCAGGTTGAGGTCAGGACTCTGACTGGGCCACTCAGGTTCAGGACTGACTGGGCCCTCAGGTTGGGGTCAGGACTGACTGGGCCCCTCAGGTTGGGGTCAGGACTCTGACTGGGCCCCTCAGGTTGAGGTCAGGACTCTGACTGGGCCACTCAGGTTGATGTCAGGACTCTGACTGAGCCACTCAGGTTGAGGTCAGGACTCTGACTGGGCCACTCAGGTTGAGGTCAGGACTCTGACTGGGCCACTCAGGTTGAGGTCAGGACTCTGACTGGGCCACTCAGGTTGAGGTCAGGACTCTGACTGGGCCACTCAGGTTGAGGTCAGGACTCTGACTGGGCCACTCAGGTTGAGGTCAGGACTCTGACTGGGCCACTCAGGTTGAGGTCAGGACTCTGACTGGGCCACTCAGGTTGAGGTCAGGACTCTGACTGGGCCACTCAGGTTGAGGTCAGGACTCTGACTGGGCCACTCAGGTTGAGGTCAGGACTCTGACTGGGCCACTCAGGTTGAGGTCAGGACTCTGACTGGGCCACTCAGGTTGAGGTCAGGACTCTGACTGAGCCACTCAGGTTGAGGTCAGGACTCTGACTGAGCCACTCAGGTTGAGGTCAGGACTCTGACTGGGCCACTCAGGTTGAGGTCAGGACTCTGACTGGGCCACTCAGGTTGAGGTCAGGACTCTGACTGGGCCACTCAGGTGAGGTCAGGACTCTGACTGGGCCACTCAGGGAGGTCAGGACTCTGACTGGGCCACTCAGGTTGAGGTCAGGACTCTGACTGGGCCACTCAGGTTGAGGTCAGGACTCTGACTGGGCCACTCAGGTTGAGGTCAGGACTCTGACTGGGCCACTCAGGTTGAGGTCAGGACTCTGACTGGGCCACTCAGGTTGAGGTCAGGACTCTGACTGGGCCACTCAGGTTGAGGTCAGGACTCTGACTGGGCCACTCAGGTTGAGGTCAGGACTCTGACTGGGGTTGAGGTCAGGACTCTGACTGGGCCACTCAGGTTGAGGTCAGGACTCTGACTGGGCCACTCAGGTTGAGGTCAGGACTCTGACTGGGCCACTCAGGTTGAGGTCAGGACTCTGACTGGGCCACTCAGGTTGAGGTCAGGACTCTGACTGGGCCACTCAGGTTGAGGTCAGGACTCTGACTGGGCCACTCAGGTTGAGGTCAGGACTCTGACTGGGCCACTCAGGTTGAGGTCAGGACTCTGACTGGGCCACTCCAGAAGGTCAGGACTCTGACTGGGCCACTCAGGTTGAGGTCAGGACTCTGACTGGGCCACTCCAGAAGGTCAGGACTCTGACTGGGCCACTCAGGTTGAGGTCAGGACTCTGACTGGGCCACTCAGGTTGAGGTCAGGACTCTGACTGGGCCACTCAGGTTGAGGTCAGGACTCTGACTGGGCCACTCAGGTTGAGGTCAGGACTCTGACTGGGCCACTCAGGTTGAGGTCAGGACTCTGACTGGGCCACTCAGGTTGAGGTCAGGACTCTGACTGGGCCACTCAGGTTGAGGTCAGGACTCTGACTGGGCCACTCAGGTTGAGGTCAGGACTCTGACTGGGCCACTCAGGTTGAGGTCAGGACTCTGACTGGGCCACTCAGGTTGAGGTCAGGACTCTGACTGGGCCACTCAGGTTGAGGTCAGGACTCTGACTGGGCCACTCAGGTTGAGGTCAGGACTCTGACTGGGCCACTCAGGTTGAGGTCAGGACTCTGACTGGGCCACTCCAGAAGGTGTATTTTCTTCTGTTCAAGCCATTCTGTTGTTACATCTGTCTAATGGGTTGTTGTTCTGTTGCTTCACCTAACTGTTGAGCTTCAATTGGTGGACAAATAGCCTTACATTCTCCTGCAAAACGTCTTGATAAACTTGGGAATGTATTTTTCCGTCAATGACAGCAAGCTGTCCAGGCCCTGAGGCAGCAAAGCAGCCCAAAAGCATGATGCTCCCTTTTAAGTTATGTATTCAATATAGACAAGAAAAATACAATAATTAGTGGGTTATTGGTTTAAGCACACTGTGGTTGTCTATTGTTGTAACTTAGAAGAAGTTACATCCAGGTAATTCCAAAGGGTTCCTCTATCGATCCAGTATCCCTGCACTTTATAAATATGATATTGGAACAAACCCTGTATATAGTGTGCTTACTTTTCTTATTTCTATTTCTCATGTGTTTAAGTTCTACCGTGTTATTTTTCTTACTACATTGATATTTATTACTGAAATCGTTCGGTTTAGAGCTTGCGCACATGACACTAAAACTTCAAACACGCACGCACACACTATGGAGGTGATGAAATCGTCACGATGGAATCTGAGCGGTTGCTATGGGACACAGAGCCCCTCTATCTGTCACCACACCACAGCCTGGCACCATGGAGTGGCCCACTTCTACCAACATCACATCTCCACTAACATATCTATTCTTTGACAGAGAGAGAGAGGGGGGGGTTAGTGAAAGAGAGCAAGAGAGACAGGTTGTCCAACAGCAACATATGTCCAGAGCAGGTTTGCACATTTTTGGTAACCTTTCTTTAAATTCCCTTGTTTTCCAGAAATCCTGGTTGGATTATTACCCATTTATTCCGGAAATCCTCCAATCTGGATTTCTGGAAAGTTCCTGGAATTTTGCAACCCTAGGCCCTAGCCGGACACACACACACTCACTCTGGACCTATGTGGAAATAACCCTGGGGCTGGCCAGGAGTGTGCCTGACTAAAAAAAACACCCTAGGAGGACCCGGACATGGGAGGTGAGGGAGGGGTGGACAAAGTGTCTATTGAGGCTGAGCTTGGGTCAGGTCTGCCCATTTTGGTACAACCAACCTCAAAGAAGAAAAAAACATAGGTATGCAGTATGCACTGGTCCTGGATCAGCATTCCCAAACCTTCAAATGAATCATCGGAGTGCAAATAAAACAACTTGCCCTGGAGTCAAACAAAAGACCTATACATCCTAAAGGGTGATGTGATGTTTCACCTCTTTTACAGGTACACAGGCCACATTGAAATGAAATCAACTGGCTCTAAAAGTGTCTCTAGACAGGACTAAGACAAATCAACATTCTGGGACACTGTAAAGTCCATGGAGAATAAGAACACTTCCTCCCAGGTGCCCACTGCACTGAAGATAGGAAACACTGTCACTCACCACTGATAAATCCATGATAATTGAGAATTTCAATAAGCATTTTTCTACGGCTGGCTATGCTTTCCACCTGGCTACCCCTACCCCTGTCAACAGCACTGCACCCCCCACAGCAACTCGCCCAAGCCTTCCCCATTTCTCCTTCTCCCAAATCCAGTCAGCTGATGTTCTGAAAGAGCTACAAAATCTGGACCCATACAAATCAGCCGGGCTAGACAATCTGGACCCTTTCTTTCTAAAATGATCTGCCGAAATTGTTGCCACCCCTATTACTAGCCTGTTCAACCTCTCTTTTGTGTCGTCTGAGATTCCCATAGATTGGAAAGCAGCTGCGGTCATTTCCCTCTTCAAAGGGGGGGGACTCTCTTGACCCAAACTGCTACAGACCTATATCTATCCTACCCTGCCTTTCTAAGGTCTTTGAAAGCCAAGTTAACAAGCAGATTACCGACCATTTAGAATCTCACCATACCCTCTCTGCTATGCAATCTGGTTTCAGAGCTGGTCATGGGTGCACCTCTGCCACGCTCAAGGTCCTAAACGATATCTTAACCGCCATCGATAAGAAACATTACTGTGCAGCCGTATTCATTGATCTGGCCAAGGCTTTCGACTGTCAATCACCACATCCTCATCGGCAGACTCGACAGCCTTGGTTTCTCAAATGATTGCCTCGCCTGGTTCACACAATACTTCTCTGATAGAGTTCAGTGTGTCAAATCGGAGGGTCTGCTGTCCGGACCTCTGGCAGTCTCTATGGGGGTGCCACAGGGTTCAATTCTTGGACCGACTCTCTTCTCTGTATACATCAATGATGTCGCTCTTGCTGCTGGTGAGTCTCTGATCCACCTCTACGCAGACAACACCATTCTGTATACTTCTGGCCCTTCTTTAGACACTGTGTTAACAACCCTCCAGGCAAGCTTCAATGCCATACAACTCTCCTTCCGTGGCCTCCAATTGCTCTTAAATACAAGTAAAACTAAATGCATGCTCTTCAACCGATCGCTGCCTGCACCTGCCCGCCTGTCCAACATCACTACTCTGGACGGTTCTGACTTAGAATACGTGGACAACTAAAAATAAATAGGTGTCTGGTTAGACTGTAAACTCTCCTTCCAGACCCATATCAAACATCTCCAATCCAAAGTTAAATCTAGAATTGGCTTCCTATTTCACAACAAAGCCTCCTTCACTCATGCTGCCAAACATACCCTTGTAAAACTGACCATCCTGCCAATCCTCGACTTTGGCGATGTCATTTACAAAATAGCCTCCAATACCCTACTCAACAAATTGGATGCAGTCTATCACAGTGCCATCCGTTTTGTCACCAAAGCCCCATATACTATCCACCATTGCGACCTGTACGCTCTCGCTGTCCCTCGCTTCATACTCGTCGCCAAACCCACTGGCTCCATGTCATCTACAAGACCCTGCTAGGTAAAGTCCCCCCTTATCTCAGCTCGCTGGACACCATAGCATCACCCACCTGTAGCACACGCTCCAGCAGGTATATCTCTCTGGTCACCCCCAAAACCAATTATTTCTTTGGCCGCCTCTCCTTCCAGTTCTCTGCTGCCAATGACTGGAACAAACTACAAAACTCTCTGAAACTGGAAACACTTATCTCCCTCACTAGCTTTAAGCACCAGCTGTCAGAGCAGCTCACAGATGACTGCACCTGTACATAGCCCACCTATAATTTAGCCCAAACAACTACCTCTTTCCCTACTGAATTTATTTTATTTATTTATTTATTTTGCTCCTTTGCACCCCATTATTTTTATTTCTACTTTGCACATTCTTCTACTGCAAATCTACCATTCCAGTGTTTTACTTGCTATATTGTATTTACTTTGCCACCATGGCATCTTTTTGCCTTTACCTCCCTTCTCACCTCATTTGCTCACATCGTATATAGACTTGTTTATACTGTATTATTGACTGTATGTTTGTTTTACTCCATGTGTAACTCTGTGTCGTTTTATGTGTCGAACTGCTTTGCTTTATCTTGGCCAGGTCGCAATTGTAAATGAGAACTTGTTCTCAACTTGCCTGGTTAAATAAAAAAATAAAAACATGACAAAGCCTGACACAAGGCTAACACATAGACTAAATGGCAATAAGATGGTTAATATACTGGCAATAGACATGTTAAATAATGAGAAAGATTGCCTAAACGATTCCACCCATTATGCAGGTTTTACCAACTTACCCCCGACCCATGTGAAATAGGTCATAGAGATGATGATATGAAGCTTAAGAGGCCATCGGTACACCAAAGAGGATCATTTGAATTGGACAAACCCAACATAGGCTGCCTAAAATAATCCTTACATTTGAGTAGCCCTCTTTCTCTCCTTTTTAAAACCCACCTACTTATGGCCAAGATTATGAGCTCTCTATCGCGCCTGAACACTTCCATCCGCTTTCAGCTCAAAATGTTTCTCTCAGTCTTAAGTTTCCATGTGGCTATCTCTGTCCCCACTCTTTCGACGACGTTTACGTCAGTGTGTCCCAATTTTCCTGTTCCATATTTCAGAAATGTAAGTCTTTCCTTTCAGTGTCCATCGCTGTGGAAGAAAATATCATTGGCTAGTGAGATGAAGGTCTATTTCAGACTATGCATGTAGTACATGAGGAAGTGGGTCTGTCAGAAAGCTAACTGAATGTAAACAATCCAATCATCTGTTCAGTGGCACTGCTTTACAGACGCTCCACTGACAGAGCTCTGTTTCAGCCCGAGCTTCTCCACTGCTTTACAGACGCTCCACTGACAGAGCTCTGTTTCAGCCCGAGCTTCTCCACTGCTTTACAGACGCTCCACTGACAGAGCTCTGTTTCAGCCCGAGCTTCTCCACTGCTTTACAGACGCTCCACTGACAGAGCTCTGTTTCAGCCCGAGCTTCTCCACTGCTTTACAGACGCTCCACTGACAGAGCTCTGTTTCAGCCCGAGCTTCTCCACTGCTTTACAGACGCTCCACTGACAGAGCTCTGTTTCAGCCCGAGCTTCTCCACTGCTTTACAGACGCTCCACTGACAGAGCTCTGTTTCAGCCCGAGCTTCTCCACTGCTTTACAGACGCTCCACTGACAGAGCTCTGTTTCAGCCCGAGCTTCTCCACTGCTTTACAGACACTCCACTGACAAAGCTCTGTTTCAGCCCGAGCTTCTCCTGGTTACTTCTCCACTGCTTTACAGACGCTCCACTGACAGAGCTCTGTTTCAGCCCGAGCTTCTCCTGGTTACTTCTCCACTGCTTTACAGACGCTCCACTGACAGAGCTCTGTTTCAGCCCGAGCTTCTCCACTGCTTTACAGACGCTCCACTGACAGAGCTCTGTTTCAGCCCGAGCTTCTCCACTGCTTTACAGACGCTCCACTGACAGAGCTCTGTTTCAGCCCGAGCTTCTCCACTGCTTTACAGACGCTCCACTGACAGAGCTCTGTTTCAGCCCGAGCTTCTCCACTGCTTTACAGACGCTCCACTGACAGAGCTCTGTTTCAGCCCGAGCTTCTCCACTGCTTTACAGACGCTCCACTGACAGAGCTCTGTTTCAGCCCGAGCTTCTCCACTGCTTTACAGACGCTCCACTGACAGAGCTCTGTTTCAGCCCGAGCTTCTCCACTGCTTTACAGACGCTCCACTGACAGAGCTCTGTTTCAGCCCGAGCTTCTCCACTGCTTTACAGACGCTCCACTGACAGAGCTCTGTTTCAGCCCGAGCTTCTCCACTGCTTTACAGACGCTCCACTGACAGAGCTCTGTTTCAGCCCGAGCTTCTCCACTGCTTTACAGACGCTCCACTGACAGAGCTCTGTTTCAGCCCGAGCTTCTCCTGGTTACTTCTCCACTGCTTTACAGACGCTCCACTGACAGAGCTCTGTTTCAGCCCGAGCTTCTCCTGGTTACTTCTCCACTGCTTTACAGACGCTCCACTGACAAAGCTCTGTTTCAGCCCGAGCTTCTCCTGGTTACTTCTCCACTGCTTTACAGACACTCCACTGACAAAGCTCTGTTTCAGCCCGAGCTTCTCCTGGTTACTTCTCCACTGCTTTACTGATGCTCCACTGACAAAGCTCTGTTTTAGCCCGAGCTTCTCCTGGTTACTTCTCCACTGCTTTACTGATGCTCCACTGACAAAGCTCTGTTTCAGCCCGAGCTTCTCCTGGTTACTTCTCCATTGAATGACACTTGTACTTGAGAGCACTGAGAGCGAGATGTTTTGTCTTTCCTCTCTTTCGCTCTCCTCTCTCTCGCTCGAAAGAAGCAGCCATCTTGGATTGAACAACACCCACTTCAATAGGCCAAACGGACATGAACGAACAATTACTATTGTTGTTTACAGCAATAAGACCATCTACCATGGGCAGAGAGAGATCACGGAGTGGAGGAGAGGAAGAAGAGAGGGAGGAGAGAAGTCCTAGCTAGCAGACGGCCTGAATCATCCACAGAGACAGTACCTTCTCTCTCCAGAATCAGAGCAGCCATTAGGAGAAAAACCTTCTGCTAGAGGAACACTTCCCTGTGAACACAAACAGCCCAGCTAACTACAGTACGAACAAACAGCCCAGCTAACTACAGTACGAACAAATAGCCCAGCTAACTACAGTACGAAGAAACAGCCCAGCTAACTACAGTACGAACAAACAGCCCAGCTAACTACAGTACAAACAAACAGCCCAGCTAACTACAGTACAAACAAACAGCCCAGCTAACTACAGTACGAAGAAACAGCCCAGCTAACTACAGTACGAACAAACAGACCAGCTAACTACAGTACGAAGAAACAGCCCAGCTAACTACAGTACGAACAAACAGCCCAGCTAGCTACAGTACGAAGAAACAGCCCAGCTAACTACAGTACGAAGAAACAGCCCAGCTAGCTACAGTACGAAGAAACAGCTCAGCTAGCTACAGTACGAAGAAACAGCCCAGCTAACTACAGTACGAACAAACAACATCCAGCACCTGTTCACAACACATGCATGTACGCTTCGGCACAAACACACAGACGCGCAACCACACACACACATTGCTGACAGCGTATTAGACCCAAGATATGTGTGAGAGTATGAGTGTGTGTGTGTGTGTGTGTTTGTGCGTGTGTATTCTGTTACGCAACGGGAGAGCTCGTCCCATCTGTGCCTCTCTACAGACCCCCATCCCTGACCAGTGAAGTGAGAAGCCCCAAATCAGCCGTGCAATCTGCCTCAGCCGTACTCATCATCTTCACCATCAACCCCTTCCTCTTCCTCCCCATCATAATCATTTTACCCTCGTCATTTTCCTCCTCCACCGCTTTGCTCATCCTCATCACTTTCATCACCATCCTCACTCAGGACGGTTCAACCGCTAACTGAAAACATCTCCCATTCTCCATCCCCTGAAGCTTGATCAAACAGATTCCATACATTTTCAAATCCAGATTATCCCACAGCATTTGTTTTTACTAAACAGTACATTCTAAATCGTATGTAGTACGATTAGTACACAGTATGCAGTTTAAGTAGGTAGTAGGCAAGCCAGATTTGGCGCCACCACCCTAAGTAGAGGGGTTAGTGTGCATCTGTCCCCCCCCTTCCCCCTCAGAGAAGACAGTCTTATCTGCCTCTCTGCACACACACACACAGGGCTCATCCTGGCACAGTAAAGGGCGCCCGCTGCCAATGGCCCGCAGCTCTGTCTGCTCCGCCAGGGCTGCGGCGGGAGGGCAGGCGCTAAAACGCCACTCACTTCGTCAGCAGAAAGCCCAGAGACACCGGGCCAGAAGGAGACAACGCTGCAGCTAGAGCCAAGCATAGCGCCCACGCCTCTAGCTCCAAGCCAAACGGCTAACCTGCTCTGTTAGCTGGGCAGTAACTGGGCCTCGAGGCTACAAACAGGTTAAAGATACTGAACCTGATTGGGGGAAATATAGCTTTCTTTGTCTAGGACTCCAGTAAAAGCTTCTAGAAAAAAAGCTAGTTGTGTTTCAGAAATGTCAGAAGCCTCTCTCTCTGCCTGTTTCTAATGGTACCCTATTCCCTAATACAGTGCTCCACTTTTGACTAGCGTTGGGCCCTGGTCAAATGTAGTGCACTACATAGAGAATAGGGCCCTGGTCAAATGTAGTGCGCTACATAGGGAATAGGGTGTCATTTAGGATGCACCCTCTGTCTCCCCTGTCTGGCTGCGGCTCACAGACACAGCACATCTACTCGGTGAGGCTCATGTAGCCCTTTTTTTATTTTTTACCTTTATTTAACCAGGCAAGTCAGTTAAGAACATATTCTTATTTTCAATGACGGCCTGGGAACATTGGGTTAACTGCCTGTTCAGGGGCAGAACGACAGATTTGTACCTTGTCAGCTCGGGGGTTTGAACTCGCAACCTTCCGGTTACTAGTCCAACGCTCTAGCCACTAGGCTACGCTGCCGCCCTCTAATAGCCCTCACAACGAACGTACCTGCTCCGAGACCAGGGAGGGGGAGACAAGTGTCAAAATTCACCGAGAGAGAAGAGTGAATGAGGGGAAAAGCTGCTCACACAGACAAAAGAAAACAATGCTGACAATTCATTGTTCAGCTATTTTTAGGAGGAGCCCATGTCTCACAAGGCTTAGTGGCTCGATGACTGTGTAATGAACAGGCAATGAAGAGAGCACTCAGTGCAGGCACTTAGTCGGGTTTCTATGGGTCGTCTCAGTCAAGAGGTCAAACCTGACATTTTAAGTACCAGAAACTACACCTGAGAATCAACGGCACCAATGCAAGGACCTGCAGTTGTGAGATTTAAGTCAACTTAAAAAAATGGCAACCGTTGGTTTTGATTTAGATGCTCTAAATCCTACCAGTGCGAATGATGAGGCTCTAAGCCCATCCTCACTCCTTCCTTACATGGCAGTCAATCAACGCTGCCAGGCAACGGTCAGCGTGGGACTGCCTCTTCAATCTCCAGACAGGAACCGAGTAGCAACTAGAGCTAAGAATTAGAGGGCGGCGGCCACTCACCCAGGTCTCCATGGAAACTGCCGTCATGAGGGTCTCTGCTGGTCGGCGTGGTGTCCGGGTCGAGCGGGGGCCAGATCTGGCCGGTCTTACGGACGCTCACGATGGTGGCTTCGGACATGACCACGTGGCCCTGCTGGCGGTGGGGACGCTTCTGGGACTGTGGCGTGGGGGGGCTACTGCTGTCAATAGAATGCTGGGAGTTCTGTGAGTTCTGCGAGGGCGAGCGGCTCTTCTCCCTGAAAGGCCGGCGGTAGGCCGTGGTGGGGCTGGGCGACACGTGGCTGGACTGGCCAGACGAGAAGTCCTCCTCGCTGGACGTCAGGTTCTCATTGGAGCTGCAGTCTGGTGTGTAGCCGCCGCCTCCGCCCCCCACGTCCTCAAAGCTCCCGGGAGAGTAGGAGCGCTGGGGCCAGGTCAGGTGGTGCTCGTCTCCAACGTGGTCCCTCATGGTGACGGCCACTTTCCCATCCCCCCCGCCCTCGCCCATCATCACCCCGCCCACGTAGACGCTGGTGTAAGGCTGGAAGTCAGAGGGTTGCCATGGGGGTGGAGGGGGCTGTTTTCCCCCGTTGGTCTTGGGGTGGCGTGGGTTGGGGTCCCCGTCCTCATACTCAGCATCGTACCCACAAGTGCTCTCTGTAGAGCGCCCCCTGTAGACAGGACGGGTGCGGAGCTCGCCTGCCACAGTGGCCAGGTTGCCTGGCAGAGAGTGCAGGGACCTCTTGCGCTCCATCTGCATGGCCTGGCTGCCCAGGGTGCTGATCTTGTCAGAGACATCTCGGTCGTTGACCCTGACCAGGCCCCTGTCATGGTGAAACTCCATGTTGGTGTAGAAGGGCTGCTGCTGCTGCTGCTTCTCCTGGCTCTTCCCTCCATCCCCGGCAGAGTGAGAGTTGGCCCGCTTGATCCTCTCGAAGTTGGACCTCAGCGCTGCCACCCCCAGCCCCATGCCAAGCTTGTCATTGGGGTCAGACGCTAGGTCCTTGTTTGAGGGTGGGTTTGGACGGCGAGGGGAGATACCCCCTTTCTGTTTGGAGGGCGAGAGGCCGTCTGTCTCGCAGGGCTCTGCCTGCTGGAGCACCTCGAAGGCAGACTGGAGCTCCAGCTCGTCACCGTGGGAGGCTGACTTCCGGGCTGTAGGGGGTCTCTGTTTGGACCTGGCCTCCCCCACCGGTTGGAACCGGCTCCGCTCCCCTTGTTCCTGTACGTGTGGCTGCTGAGACTCAGCGCCCAGCCCTGCCTGGTCCCCTACCTCATTCATCTGGGCCTTCCTGAAGCCCCAGCGCTGGCGGTCATAGCTCTTCCTCTCCTTAGCCAGCAGTGTTTGCAGGTAGATCATACGGAAGCGCTCCTTGTTCACCTCCATCTCCAGCCGCCGGATGGAGACTTTGCACTTCTCCAGCTCCTGCTCAATGCTCCCCACCGACCTGAGCTCCATCTTTGGGGGGTCTGACTCGGGAAACTGAGCTTTCCACGCTTCAATAAATCCCACCGGCTCCACCATTGTTGACATTTACTGTATAGCAATACAGATCTGACCCGGGTGATGTCACCAGTAGCCGTATTTCTCGCCTATCATCCAGTTTCCAACAGGGGAAAATCGGAATGTACCTAGAGAATCTACAATAGAAAAAAAACATTCATTTTTTTAACGGTATGATAAAGCGGTTCAAAAACGGACACTTTAACTGTTGTCACGTCTTTACCGATTTCGCAGACAAAAATATATTGTATTGTCAACCATAGAAATAGAAGTATTTCCAGTCAAACGCCTGTTCTGCATTATTCCTGAAAGGCCACTTGCAGAATGAGAAAATCTGTCTCGACACAATGACAGCATCTGTCCTCCTGAGCGGATGATCAGGATCTAGAGCGGATCTGGGTCTTCCGTGTGATGAGAAAGTGATAACGGCTCTGCAACTACTTACTTTACATTTTCTTATTCAATTCACTTTATTCCATCATTGATGATCCTCGTTCATTCACATGACAACATCCCTGTTCCATTATCGCCTCCAGTTGTTCCGAGCCCTTTGTACCAGCAGCGTCCAAGGAGAATGGCATAAAAAAGAGAGAAACCCGAGAACGATATAATTTTCCCACGACAAAAAATCCTTTCTCCTGTTGCTATTCGAAATTGATAATTAATTCTAATTTGTTTTGCCTTGTTACCCCACGTTTTCGCGGTTCCGTGTCAATGTACAGTTTATCCAGACATTCCCCGTTCCTCTCCTGTGGTTGCGCTTCGTGTTCCCATCTCAATCTCGCACTGGAGACTGAGGCTGCAGGAAAGGGAGGGACCAGACGCAACATGATTGACAGTGGCCACACTCGGGTTTCGGTTCAATTAAAGAGACAGGGCATGGATGTATTCAACAGTATACCACAGAACAATTATTATTCCATTTTCAGATAATAATAATACATTGTTCCGGTGGAGGATAATTTATTGATATTTCAGTCAATCCTATAAGCAAAATATTTAGTCGAGACTCGTGGATGTAGTCTATATTCTATGCATTGCAGCTTGGATGGTATAAAGAGGTGTTCAAATGTATTATTGTGTTCTCTCTTCAAATAAACTAAGAAATGGCAATTATAATAAGCCACAGTGGTTGAAATCAACCTGCCGTGCAGGTGTGATACACGTGGGAGCGTCGGCATTCCTGAAATGACACCAGACTGCCACCCTGTGGCTGTTCGCCTAAAGTGCATACAGTAGTAGGCTAATGATTTTTCTCACTTCAAATCCACAATATACACCGAACAAAAAATATAAACACAACGTGTAAAGGGTTGGTCCCATGTTTCATCAGCTGAAATAAAATATCCAAGACATTTACCATGTTTAGCCTGTTTGTACATTAGTTTGGCATTAATACGTGTCACATATCAGTTGGCAAACAATGTAAACAATATATATATTGAGTTCATAAAGCCTCATACAAACATGGTTTCGCTTTGCTTTCTTGAGTACGGCAGCTCCCAAATGCAGATGTTTCAGCCTGGCTCAGTGCTGTCTGTAGTGGAGGGGCAGCTGGCGGAAATACAGAGTGTAGGGGTTGGTAATCTTCTCTAGTTGTGCCGTGCCTGGCTCAGTGCTTTCTGTGGTGGAGGGGCAGCTAGCGGAAATACAGAGTGTAGGGGTTGGTAATCTTCTCTAGTTATGCCGTGCCTGGCTCAGTGTTGTCTGTGGTGGAGGGGCAGCTAGCGGAAATACAGAGTGTAGGGGTTGGTAATCTTCTCTAGTTGTGCCGTGCCTGGCTCAGTGTTAGGTCAATCATGGGGACACTATGTCACCGCAACATCTACAGAGAGAGCTAGAAAATGTAAGCCCCTTGGGTGCTGCCATAGATTTACGTTAGAAGTGCCCATCCAAGAAGGTTCAAGGTCATTTGCCACAGATAAAATTGTTAAATCACATGATATCTCCCGTTGCTTTGGTTGGAATGATTATGTCAACATCATACTTTCAAAATCTTAGCTAGCAAGCTAGACAAGCAATCATCCTCATGAGTTAAGTCGACAATCTATTGGCAAATCCTTTTCAATCCTTGGCATTGGAAGATAAATTATAGATAAAAACGTATCGGTGCTCATCAGCCATTGGACATAAACATTACACAACAAGTTGGAAATCGCAAATTCAACAATAAGTGGTTTGGAAGGAATCAGTGGCTAACTGCAAGCGTTGCAAAGCAATCACCATTTTGCTTCCCCTGCCTGCTATTCGGTGGAGAGGGTGTGTGGTCCAAGTCTGGGTTTAAGGGTCTCTTTTCCAAGATTAAAATGATAAACATTCAACATCATGGGCCAGGAAAGGTTGAATACACTGGTCATGCTGTCAATACAGCATAGATTTACGTCATGCTGTCAATACAGCATGACTTCTGCCGCATTCAAAACAACTGGGAACTCAGAACTGGGAAATCTCAGACTTCATTGAGTTCAAGACAACTGGAAACGAGCTCTGACAGGGGAAATACGTTTTGAATGGTCATCCAACTCGGAATTCCAAGTTGGGAACTCGAGCCTCTTTCTAGAGCTCCGACCTGAAGATCACTGACATCATGATTCGACCGTGTTTTTTCCCCGAGTTCCCAGTTGTCTTGAAAACACCATAAATCCAGAGAATGCCAGACATTGATGACAAAATGTGCACACAAGAAGTGCTGGGCCACCTTCCTGTTCAGCACAAGGTGAGTCCAAAAATATATTGTATGCTGCTGCATAAATTATATAATATGTCAGGGAGATGTGTATACTGTAGCTAAGAAAGTAATACTAAGTGTATGCTGTGTAGTAAGCTGTTAGTAGCCCATGTGCTTACTGTTCTGACTTGATGGTGGTGCACATGTAGCCTATAGCCTGTTTTAGAGAAATATCATCGAATATGATGAGCTTTCACGGTCTGTTTATATACCCCCTTTATTTATCCTACGGTTCTGACTTGGTGTACTGCAAAAATACTGTAAGAATGGCCCATGTTCTGAATTCTGTCGCTGTACATTTCAAGTGTAGAAAACATTTTTTTGACTACATCTGTCTTAGCTAACTCATTGTCAGTAGAAATGATCCGCTCATTGTTCCCTTACGCCAAACTTTTTACATTTGTTTAAGCAAGTCAACCATATCATCGATTGTTTTAAAAAGGCAGTAAATGAGGCTGAAGGAACTGTTTCTCTGCCAGACAAGGCTCCGCTGATAGCCAGGTGTAGCAGTGGTAAGGATTCACTCCATGGTGGTGAAAATAAAACTCTGCTGTTAGGATAGCTTTATGTAGGCCCTAACAGTTTGTGGGCATCATTTGTCACAGTATTAGTGTTGTGGCTTTACTGGCATGCATATACATATATTTTTTTTGCCCCACCAAGATTTGCATGCTAAAATTGGCACTGATCAATTACATGGAAAATAAAAGGCCACTAAAGTGTGCATGTTTGTCACATAACACAATGCCACAGATGTCTGAAGTTGAGGGACAAATGGCATGCGGACTACAGGAATGGCCACCAGAGCTGTTGCCAGAGAATTGAATTTACATTTTTCTACCGTAAGTCACCTCCAACTTTATTTTAGAGAATTTGGCAGTACGTCCTACCGGCCTCACAACCGCAGACTACGTGTATGGTGTGTGGGCGAGCGGTTTGATGATGTCAACGTTGTGAACAGAGTGCCCCATGGTGAAGGTGGGGTTATAGTATGGGCAGGCATAAGCCACGGACAACAAACACAATTGCATTTTATTGATGGCAATTGGAATTCACAGAGATACTGTTACGAGATCCTGAGGCGCATTGTCGTGCCATTCATCCTCCACCATCACTTCATGTTTCAGCATGATAATGCACGACCCCATGTCTCAAGGATCTGTACACAATTCCTGGAAGCTGAAAATGTCCCAGTTCTTCCATGGCCTGCATTTTCACCAGACATGTCACCCATTGAGCATGTTTGGGATGCTCTGGTTTAACTTCAACAACATTGTGTTCCAGCTCCTGCCAATATTCATCAACTTCGCAGCCATTGAAGAGTGGGATAACTTTCCACAGGCCTGATCAACTAAATTTGTTGCGCTGCATGAGGAAAAGGGTCACACTAAATACCGATTGGTTTTCTGATCCAAGCCCCTACCTTAAGGTATCTGTGGGAAACAGATGTATACATGTGAAATCCATAGATTCTCGCCTAATTCATTTCTCAATTGACTGATTTTCTTATGAACTGTAACTCAGTAAAAAACATTTTTGCATGTTGCATTTATATTTAAGGTAAACATAGGAGTACTAAAGTAAAGTTCTATTCCCAATTTAATTGAGTATTTTTCCATAATAGCAGATATGTGAACAGTAATACATCCATCCAAACACAGACTGATTGTAGATTTGGTGTCAAACAATGAGGGAAAGTAAGTTATATTACAGACCGAAACTCCGGCTACAAGACAAGGATTGACCCCAATAAATGGTTTATTAGACAGAAACCAACCTGTGATGCATGTTACAATCATTTTGTGCAGATCATGATCAGTCATAGTGAGTTAAAACAGCTCTCAGCAGATTGAAGCTGCAGTTGAACTGTGATGCCTCTATAACTTGCATGACATTGCTAAGACAAAAAGGGACAGTTTTATTCAACATGTATAGGACACAGCTATATTGCAAGTCACTGTCTTGTTTGTCACGAGTCACAACTAATAGTCAGTAGTGGAGTGGTTATATTGTTACAGTTCACTCAGCAGACCTCAGTATGTCCTGGACCAATATTGTGCAAATTCACAATGTCATTGAGAAATATTTCTGATCAGTGAAGAACACAAATAGTATTTGTGATACTGTAGTATAGGTCTTTAAAATAAATCTAATATGTCAAGGAGTATTGCACAATATTATTTTACTATAGAAATCTAGAAAAACTGCATGGCGTAGAATGTATGCACACATGACTGTAAGTCGCTTTGGATAAAAGCGTCTGCTAAATGGCATATATTATTATTATTATTATTACTTCCAGCTGGAGGGCACAGATCCATGTTGTACATGGATAGAAAACTACTATAGTTCACCTGATGTGAAATCTTGAAGTTGGGAAGAAGGTTCTTAATGCAGGTGGGAATGTCAGGGACATGGAAGAATCCAAGTGGAATCATCGCTCCCCTGTCAGGGACATGGAAGAATCCAAATGGAATCATCGCTCCCCTGTCTGGAATGTCAGGGACATGGAAGAATCCAAGTGGAATCATCGCTCCCCTGTCAGGGACATGGAAGAATCCAAGTGGAATCATCGCTCCCCTGTCAGGAATGTCAGGGACATGGAAGAATCCAAGTGGAATCATCGCTCCCCTGTCAGGGACATGGAAGAATCCAAAATGGAATCATCGCTCCCCTGTCTAATTAATAGAAAGAAAAACCCTCGAACCATTCTAACCCACATTCCTATACCATCTCATTCCACTTACTATTTGGTCATCTTTTACATAATTGTGAATGTACTGTAGATGCATTGTACCCATATACAGTACAGGTTACATATACAGTACAGGTCATGCTATCGGAGGCGCGATGCTACCCAGGACACATGCTGGACAGGATAGTTAGTCTCGGCAAATATACTATGACTAGATGGAATGGCAGGTTTTAATCCTCACCTGTAGAGAAAGAAAATGAGCACAAATATCAGCACAGAAAATAAAACATTTCAAAAATAATTTCTTAACAGGATTTCCAAAAGACAGTGTACATTTGGCAGCATAAGCTTAAAGGTGAATGGTGACATAGATTTGAAATATTTTCAATTCAATATCAACCACAAGCAAATCAATCAGACTTATGCACAACATCAGTATCCTGTTTTTAAGTGTGCAAAAGAATTAGTAAAAAGACAACGTTTAGCCTTACAGTCAAAAGCCCATCCTGAGTCTATAGCCAGTCAGAGACAAGTTAATTCAATCGGATGAACGGCAGTCCTAGCTGTCATCAAGTTGCAGTGACAGCAGAGCTTCCTGAGCACCAGATGGCCAACTCAAAATGACAACAGCAGCAGAAATGGATTGATCTGATGGGCTCGGCTGGTCAAAGTCAATCATTCAATGCTAAATATATGCGGACGCCTGCAGCTAAATCAAAAGTTTCAGAGCTAAGTCAGTTCTCTGTTATCAATTGTTGGTATAAGCGAATGGTGTGTTAAGAAATGAGGAAGAATGTAATACTCACTAGTGAAAGGGAAGCCAGTGGAAGACATTGGAGAAAGTAGTAGTTAAAACACACACACACCGCAATCAAACCAAGGCCTCTACCAAAAGACATGCTTCACACAGAGGGAAGTTTCTACATTGGATTGGTGAAAATCAGACCCATTTAATAAGACAATAATGTGATTGTGTGGACTCCTTAGTATACGCCGCCTTCCAGACTTGTAAGCCCCCCCAGAGGGGAGAAAAATACTCTAGATCAGAGTTCTGTGTAAACACACCCTGACAACCACGTCGCGACCAATAAGCACGAAGCATTCAGACTTTGTACATTATCCATGTTCAAGTATGTGCCTATCCAAATTATCTGGACACCATTAGCTTAGTCCTGGTAAAGAAAGACAAAAACACATCGATTCAAAGGGTTCATGAATGTATTTGTTTTAAGTAGAAATAAAAAAAGAAATTAAAAAAAATAGTTGGAAGTTCATGGTTTGTTTAGTCAATTGGAAAACCTGCATTTAAATCAAAATGTTTCGTAGCCTTTGCTCTCCTTTGAACCAACCCATGTCCCACAGAGACGGCAACATTTACATCCTTTAAAACAAGTTGAGAGGGAAGGCCAATCGGTTTTGTCAAGTTGGTTTTCTACACAAGGAAATAGGGGCGCACCTCAGGCTTCATAACTGTGTTGACTAAATGTTGAATTGAGAATAAAGCCAAGTATGTAAAAACATCTAGAAATGAGCTAAATTGATCACATTGAGGTAGCTGTGCTCTGCCTAGTGCAGAAATACTGGCTTTTCAAAATCAAAGAGTTCAGTTTAAAAATAAACTAATCCATGGTCGTTTTTACATCGATGCGGGGAGACGTGACTAAATCGTAAGTGAAAAAAAAAAAATACATTTCATGCTAGGTCAAAGAACATGCAGCTTTCATTTTTCAGGAAACTTTTGTTTTCAGCAATGCATACAATCACTCCACAAACTCATCACACCCATCTCCTGCCAACTGGGACTTTGTCCATTGTTTACACAAAGTGATGAACAAAAACAGTTGCATACAATAGTGTTAAATCTCTGTACAGGTCAATGGACTGCTTTTAAATATCTAATTTGTATACTCATGACAAGGGAAGCGGAAAATAGGAATGTATTATTTCTACTGTTGTGAAATGAGACAAAATTACAGTCCCAAATCATTAAAAAAATACACATTTAAAAAGGTGATATGAACAATAAAAACGGACCAGTTTTTATTCTTCCGTTCGAACCAGCAAAAAGTCCACAGCTATGGGCATAATGGTCAACTGACACTCAACAGGACTTAAAATGTTACATTTTTATATTATTTGTTTAGTTTGTGTCCTCGTGCATGCTCGGCAGGCACACAGGCACACACTAAGTCTACACAAACACACTCACTCTAGCTACGCACACACAGGAGGAAGAGGGTTGTGCTCAAGTCAGTCAGGACCAGAACATGTCTGCCATGTTAGTGTCGGTGCTGTAAATCCACAGCACCAGGGGGAGGGTGAGGGCCACAAAGGGCCAGGAGATGCCCTCCATGCATGCAAACAGGGAGCAGCATTTGCTGCTGGGCTTCTCCAGCTCTTTACCAGGGTAGTTCTCCATGTAGTTCCTGGCTGCTAACTTTAGGACCTCATCCAGCAGGAGGACAGGCAGGGAGAGCTTCAGCACCATCAGCCACTGGGTCAGGTTCAGAGGGGTGATCTGGAAGATGATCTGTAGAAGAGATGATAACATGAGCGAGCAGGATAACCTCTCCTGCTTTCGCAGTTTCTCCACCCATCCCACCTATTACACTATCATTATAATATCTTGTTCTAAGAAAGCACTTCTGGTTGCCTCGGGCCCATTACTGGTGCAGGTAATCTCACCGGCAGGGGCTCCACATAGAGGATGAGAAAATGCAGGGACATGGAGAGGCAGATGGCTCCCAGCAGCCACATGTTCTCCCAGGGGGGCATACGCAGCAGGGACTGGTTCTCTGACACACTGAGGGAGAGAAAGAAAGAACCGGGTTAAGTCACAGGCTGAACACCCATTTGCCCATCATTTCACCATGTACACCAGATTAATCTCACAACATTATACCACTAGTGATAAGCCTAAAGCAATAGTGAAATAAGACAGGGAATGTGAACATTTAGTGGCATAGTCTGACCTGTTGAGGGCGTTGCACATCTCGATGGTGACAAGCACAGACAGGGCCATGGTCATAGGGTAGGGGGACTCAAACAGCTCACACTCCAAACCCTCAAACTCTGGGTTCTCAGGACCACACTGCAGGAAATGGCTCTGTGGGCAGAGGAGAAAAGCAGCTAAGCTAAGAGTAACTGTGTGTGTGTGTGTGTGTGTTGTATTGGCATCTTACCAGTTGGTAAAAGGTGATCCTGGGTCCGTCCGCAGCAGCAACGAACCACCAGGAAGCAGCCCCAACTGTTGCCGCACCCACATAGCCTGAAGGAGGTAGAGCACAGGAGTCACATGGCGATCTGAATACCCACAACAGCCAAAACACATACAACTAATTCAAATCAATGACGGGATGTGTTGTTCTATAGAGGCCCACTCACATCCGATGGCGAGGTATCTGAAGAAGAGCCATCCAGAGATGAGGGGCTCGCGGGCGTTGCGGGGGACCTTGTTCATGATGTCCAGGTCGGGGGGGTTGAAGCCCAGGGCTGTGGCAGGAAGGCCGTCCGTCACCAGGTTGACCCACAGCAGCTGGACGGGGATCAGAGCCTCAGGGAAGCCCAGAGCAGCAGTCAGGAAGATGCTGTAGGAATGATGGAAAAAATATTTACATGGAGGCTTGTTAGCACTGAGGATCGTTTTTCGATTACCCCGCTGAAGAGAGGAGATTCTGGCTGCGTCCCAAATTACACCTTATTCCCTATATAGTGCACTACCACCTCCCTATTGGGTCAAAAGTAGTGCCCTTCAAATGGAAAGCCGTTTGGGACCAAGTCTAAATGACTTAAATGTAAGTCGGGATCCTCACCAGACGACCTCTCCCACATTGGAAGAGATGAGGTAGCGGATGAACTGCTTCATGTTGTTGTAGATGGCTCTGCCCTCCTCCACAGCCGCCACGATGGTGGAGAAGTTGTCATCGGCAAGGACCATCTCAGAGGCCGATTTCGCTACAGCGGTGCCTGAACCCATGGCGATGCCGATCTCTGCCTTCTTCAGAGCAGGGGCGTCATTCACTCCATCACCAGTCTGGCCATGGAGAAAGGACAGGGCATGGTTAACCAGCTAATCAACCATTTAGACTAATCACATAGTGGATTGAGGCGAGTTAACATTACATGCCGAGGGCTGGTGAATCATGAAGTCCGAACCACAACGTGTGGAGATTCAGTACAAACAGATGAGGAAGGTCTCACCATGGCTGTGATCTCATCCATGGACTGCAGGAACTCCACGATCTTGGACTTGTGGGATGGCTCCACGCGGGCGAAGCAGCGGCCATTCACCACGGCGTCTCGCTGGGCCGCCGGCGACAAGTCGTCAAACTCGCGGCCGGTGAAGGCCATGGACGTGACGTCGTCGTGGTCGCTGAAGATGCCGATGCGACGGCAGATGGCCACGGCCGTTCCTTTGTTGTCACCGGTGATCATGATGACGCGGATGCCGGCCAGGCGGCACAGCTTGATGGAGGCAGCCACCTCAGCCCTGGGGGGGTCCAGCATGCCCACGCAGCCCACGAACGTCAGGTCTGTCTGGGGAGAGACACGACGGGACAGTCAGACCAGACTAGAGTCCTGGCTTTGGCTCACTCACGCCAAAAATATACATTTATGAAATATACACTTATGATTACTTTGCAAACTCATCAAATGGCCGTGGGCTACACTAGTTCATTTAGTAGACAAGATTTGCTTAGGATTCTGTGGCATTTTATAGTATGAAGAATACACTTGAACAAAGCTGAATAAAATAGAAAGGATATATTCTCCAAACGATTTTGAGGGAGTGCACACATGCAGATATTCTGGTTTGAGTGTTTAACAAAGAAATAGGTAGTTCTATATGCTTAATTTAGAGTTATTCATTAACTCTAGTTCTCCAAACATTGGGCTATGTGATTATATTTTTAATACATTGTAAGGCTGATTGCCTTGACTAATAGACCAGCAGCATACCAACCCTGCAACCAGCAGCATACCAACCCTGCAACCAGCAGCATACCACCCTGCAACATACCACCCTGCAACATACCACCCTGCAACCAGCAGCATACCACCCTGCAACATACCACCCTGCAACCAGCAGCATACCACCCTGCAACATACCACCCTGCAACATACCACCCTGCAACCAGCAGCATACCACCCTGCAACCAGCAGCATTACCACCCTGCAACCAGCAGCATACCACCCTGCAACCAGCAGCATACCACCCTGCAACCAGCAGCATACCACCCTGCAACCAGCAGCATACCACCCTGCAACCAGCAGCATACCACCCTGCAACCACCCTGCATACCACTTCTGGCTTGCTTCTGAAGCTAAGCAGGGTTGGTCCTGGATGGGAGACCAGATGCTGCTGGAAGTGGTGTTGGAGGGCAAGTAGCAGGCACTCTTCTCTGGTTTAAAAAATATCCCAATACCCCAGAGTAGTGATTGGGGACACGGCCCTGCCCTGCTGTCTTTCGGATGGGACATTAAATGGGTATCCTGACTCTGTGGTCATTAAAGATCCCATGGCACTTGTGTTAACCCTGGTGTCCTGGCCAAAATCCCAAATCTGGCCCTCAAACCATTACGGTCACCTAATAATCCCCTGTTTACAATTGGCTCATTCATCCCCAGGTCGTTACTGTAAATGTGTTCAGTCAACTTACCTGGTCGTTACTGTAAATGTGTTCAGTCAACTTACCTGGTAAAACCAATTCTAAAAACTAACGAGGATTTGAAAATAAGTTACTTCAAAGGGCTTGAGCTCTGCTTAAGCGCAGCAATGCACACATGGTAGGAGGTTACAAACAAAATGTTCCATTATCAAAAGTGACAGTAAATGATGCATATAATGTTATTATAAAGGTGCAGTTTAATGGTGAAAATGATCTTCCCCCCATCTTGAAACTCACATGTTGCTTATATATGCCAGTTATGCTCAACACCCTTTGTAAAGAGGATTAGTTATTGGACGCCACTTCAGTTGTAATACAAATCTTATTCAAACATATAGGCCTACGGACTAGGCTAGTCTTAAAATCACTTCTCTGAATAAATGCCCTACTATTCCTGTCACCCACTTCATTCAAGACCCCCTCTCTCTCTCTCAATTCTCACCTCGTATTCTATGAAGCGGTTCGAGTCTTCCAGCACCATGTCCTCTTTGGCGACGGGGTTGTCCTTTGTGGCCAGGGCCAGGCAGCGCAGGGTGTCACGCCCCGTCCCGTACTCCCTGATCACTGACAACACCTTGTCCTTGATGCCCGGGGTCAATGGCACCTTTTTCCCTCCCACACGGATGTGAGTGCACCGGTCAATCACTCCCTCTGGGGCTCCCTGGACAGAGAGAGCGAGAGGAAGTCAAACCAGAGGAAATTAAGCATCAGCCTCAGCTCATTTACGGCAGATTAAACTAGAATTATAACCCGGGTAGTTCGAGGCCTGAATGCAGACTGGCTGACAGCTGTAGTATATCAGACTGTATACCACGGGTATGAGAAAACATTTACTGCTCTAATTACGATGGTAACCAGTTCATAAGGCACCCTCGGGTGTTTGTGGTATATTGCCAATATTCCACGACTAAGGGATGTATCGAGGCGTTGCGTCGTGCCCAAGAACAGCCCTTAGCCGTGATATATTGGCCATATAGCACTCCCCCCGCTCGAGCGTTATTGCTTCATTATAAACCAGGTAGTTTCGGTCATGGATGCTGATTGGCTGAAATAGCATTTCAACCATGTGTATATCAAACAATATACCACAGGTATGATGCAAAAATAGTTTACTGTTCCACTTATGTTGGTTAATAACAGCCATAAGGAACATTGGGGGTTTGTGATATATGGCCAATATACCACAGCTAAGGGCTGTGTCCAGGCACTCTTAGCCGTGGTATATTGGCCATATACCACACATCCCTTGGGCCTTATTGTTTAAAGAGACAATACTAAAGTAATCTGGTACAGAAACAGATCCTATAATATATCATAGTTATTATGAAGTGGCATCCCAAATGGCACCCTATATAGTGCCCTATTCAAAAGGTTGAGCACCATATAGGGAATTTCTCAGGTGTCCACGTGGTCTACTATCCAAGCTATACTGTGGGTGGCTCATTGTTACCTTGACGAACATCTTGCCGATGGAGGAGCGGGCCTTGTTGGGGGTGCAGTACACAGACATGGACTTCCTGTCTCTGGAGAATTCCAGGGTGAACTCCTTCTTCATCAGCTGCTTGATCACCTGTATCACACAGAGGAAACACCAACACATCCTTAACCTTTGTGTGTGTGTGTGTAGGGAATACGGTAACATTTGGGACCAACACTCGGTTGTATAATACTTCACATGAGGAACATGTTGGGATTGAGAGAGTATCAAACAGTAGCTTACGGAGTTGCAGGCGTTGGCCCTCTCGATCTTGGACAGGCCCTTGACGTCAGTGTCAAACACGTTCATCTTCTCCACCAGACAGGTGAGGGCCGTCTCTGTGGCCTCGCCCACCTTCTCATACACACCTTTGGTCTGAGGAGAAAGCACACACTTATTAGCAACATCGTAGCGATGAACTACTAAAAAAAAAAAAACAGTTTACTTGTATAGCCACAAAAGAAAAGTGAAGACTACTGATATTCAAACCAGTAAATCCACCACTGACTTTTTAGCCAGCAGGAACCTAACAGATAAGTTTGTAAAGGACACACACCTCATTGTAATCCAGGGAGGAGTCGTTACACAGGGCACAGATAGAGGCCATCTCCACTAATCCGTCATACTGGGAGGACTTGACAGGTTTACCATCATGGTACCTGGAATAAAAGACCACAGCCATGGAAAAAGGGGGAACAGCGAGCTGAGGTAGGTTGTACTGACCACGAGACTACACAACATGTTTCATTGACTGAGTGCGTGTACACTAATTACTCACACTTGTCCCTCAGGGGCGTATGTGGAGCCAGTGATAGTGAACTCCTTCAGGGAGCAGCTATTGCCCTCTGCCTGGTCAATAATGAACATCTAGAACACAAACACAGGGAGAGAGAATCTGTCAGGTTACACGTCACACAGCAACAGTTCTGGACGTACACAACCAGTAGTTCTCTAGATCCCTTGAGTCAACCGGACACTGAAGAGTGGGTTGATCTACATGCAGTAGTAGCAGCCGACCCAGTAGGGTGCAGCAGGCACCTGCAATACAAGTAGAGCACTGACAAACCATAATAGCCTTAGGCAAATGAATGGATATAAAACCACTAAGGATTAAGCACACTTTACACTGGCGGCTGTAGGTCTCTTGAAGAGGTGTTTTCACTGCAGGGTAGACAAGGGTAACCAATTTACATCCGTGCTGGGATGAAAGCGTGGATGTCATCGCTATGTAAATGAATGGTAACCCACACAATGTGACGGAGGAGCAGGACATTAGTTCTCCATAAGGAGGCGGAACAGGGGAGAGAAAGCAGACAGGGTGAGAGGAGAGAAAGAGCAGTGAGAAAAAACAAAGGGAGACAGAGAGAGGGAGCACGTGCGTGAGACAAAACAGAGCGTGAATAAGAGGGCAAGCCTGCCTCCTCCACAGCTGGCATGCAACAGAGAGATACACACACACACACACTGAGTGAGACTAATCTCCCAGGCGTCGGCTCTGCAGAGAATCGAGGCAGGATGAGAGACAGAGAAATATCCAAATGAAAGGACGAATCGGTGTTCTTCCCCCTTCTCTCCTGAGGCACAGTACAGACTTCAAAGAGTTGTGACATCAGAAATGCTTTACCAAAATCACAGAATAAATTAACATTCCTCTACTCCGGCCAGCTAATTTTACAGCTACCCTTCTCACACAGCAGCCGAATTGCAGTATTGGTACAGGAATAGTTCAAAAGTACATTATGCTAGGAATCTTTGCATTGGAAAAACAATTAGACAACGTAAACAAGATGTTGCCCCCCCCCCCCCCGCCCCCCCTGAATTACACTACTGCATAAATATCATAATACTGCATGAGAGAGGAGTGGAGGTAGCGGGATGAAGAACATAAGAAATAGGGATTTCAACGTTAGAAGAGAATAGCAGCAGAGGAGACCATTGGGGAAACAGGCCGGGGGACCGAGGGAGGGGAGATAATGCATTACGGTCTTTTCCCTGCCCTCAGACTGGCGATGAGTCACAAGGTGGGGGCAGGAAAGTACAGAGTTCGGCAGATGGACGTAATCAATCTAATAGGGTAGAATTCAATGAATACGGGAACAGCGGAATTTCATAGCCTCCTCTTTCCAATCTCATTTAAACCGTGCAAATAAATGAATCATTCATTACGAAGTGTCGGCCTCCAGCCTCGACAACATTACGAAGTGTCGGCCTCCAGCCTCGACAACACTACGAAGTGTCGGCCTCCAGCCTCGACAACACTACGAAGTGTCGGCCTCCAGCCTCGACAACACTACGAAGTGTCGGCCTCCAGCCTCGACAACATTACGAGTGTCGGCCTCCAGTGTCGGCCTCCAGCCTCGACAACATTCCAGCCTCGACAACACTAGTGTCGGCCTCCAGCCTCGACAACATTACGAAGTGTCGGCCTCCAGCCTCGACAACATTACGAAGTGTCGGCCTCCAGCCTCGACAACATTCCACGACGAAGTGTCGGCCTCCAGTGTCGGCCTCCAGCCTCGACAACATTACGAAGTGTCGGCCTCCAGCCTCGACAACATTACGAAGTGTCGGCCTCCAGCCTCGACAACATTACGAAGTGTCGGCCTCCAGCCTCGACAACATTACGAAGTGTCGGCCTCCAGCCTCGACAACATTACGAAGTGTCGGCCTCCAGCCTCGACAACATTACGAAGTGTCGGCCTCCAGCCTCGACAACATTGTCGGCCTCCAGCCTCGACAACACTAGTGTCGGCCTCCAGCCTCGACAACATTCGGCCTCCAGCCTCGACAACACTACGAAGTGTCGGCCTCCAGCCTCGACAACATTACGAGTGTCGGCCTCCAGTGTCGGCCTCCAGCCTCGACAACATTACGACAACAAGTGTCGGCCTCCAGCCTCGACAACACTACGAAGTGTCGGCCTCCAGCCTCGACAACACTACGAAGTGTCGGCCTCCAGCCTCGACAACACTACGAAGTGTCGGCCTCCAGCCTCGACAACACTACGAAGTGTCGGCCTCCAGCCTCGACAACACTACGAAGTGTCGGCCTCCAGCCTCGACAACACTACGAAGTGTCGGCCTCCAGCCTCGACAACGAAGTGTCGGCCTCCAGCCTACGAGTGTCGGCCTCCAGTGTCGGCCTCCAGCCTCGACAACATTACGAAGTGTCGGCCTCCAGCCTCGACAACATTACGAAGTGTCGGCCTACAGCCTCGACAACATTACGAAGTGTCGGCCTCCAGCCTCGACAACATTACGCCTCCAGCCTCGACAACAAGTGTCGGCCTCCAGCCTCGACAACAGCCTCGACAACAACGTGTCGGCCTCCAGCCTCGACAACACTACGAAGTGTCGGCCTCCACGACGAAGTGTCGGCCTCCAGTGTCGGCCTCCAGCCTCGACAACATTACGAAGTGTCGGCCTCCAGCCTCGACAACATCCTGGGGATAAATCCACGCTGTCAGCAGATGCTTTCAAGGCTGATTTATTTCCAGGGATGATGCCAAATCAGTGTCACTGTTTTCACTGAATGATTGAACATGGCCTTCTCCTTACGCAGGTTTACAGCTACATAAAGTCAAAGGTGAGTAAAGAAGAATTTAGAGAGGTTAACGTGTGGAAGAGGCTGCTGTAGGCTCTGTTTACCTCAGCTGCTCGTGCAGAAAGCTTGTCCTAGGAGGCCAGGTGTGAGGTGGTGTTTTTAAATTACGGCTTTCACATTGAGCAGCAGGAGAATTGTGTCATATAGTGACTAGGCAGTAGCACACATACAGCTAGAATGATTGATATATTTCACTACTAAGTGAATGTTAGTTTTAATCATCGGAATATGACCCTGAGAGACAGACTACTCCCTACCCCCGCCCCTACTCCCCACACCATCCATCTCCTCCACGGTGCTCTGCGGATAGGGACTCACCCTGCAGACAGACATCTGGTTGGTGGTGAGGGTGCCAGTCTTGTCCGAGCAGATGACAGAGGTGCAGCCCAGGGTCTCCACCGAGGGCAGGCTGCGGACGATGGCGTTCTTCTTGGCCATGCGACGGGTTCCTAGAGCCAGACAGGTGGTGATGACAGCGGGCAGCCCTGGTAAAGAGAGAAATAAAGAGGGGAGTTAGACATACTAACAACACTGGAGCCCAATGTATTACTTTCTGTATACTATAGACGGCTTCCCCTCACTCCCTCTTCCCACTCTCTTACCCTCTGGGATGGCGGCCACGGCCAGGGCCACAGCGATCTTGAAGTAGTAGACGGCGCCGCGGATCCAGGAGCCTCCGTGGACGGGGTCGTTGAAGTGGCCAATGTTGATGAGCCACACGGCGATGCAGATCAGGGAGATGACCTTGGACAGCTGCTCCCCGAACTCATCCAGCTTCTGTTGCAGCGGCGTGCGCTCCTGCTCCGTGGCCGCCATCTCGTCCCGGATCTTCCCGATCTCAGTGTTGACGCCCGTGGCCACCACCACGCCCACCGCCTTACCCGCTGCTATGTTGGTGCCCTGTGGAGGAGAACGGAGAGGTGGTGAAACTACAGGTGTACACTGCTGAGGGATGTAATTACCTCAAACACACATTGGGACATGAACAGGTGAGGGAGGAGCAGAAAACAACTGGACAAGGGTTTAAGGATAAGAGGCCAACCATCAGAATCCCAGAGAGGAACATGTAAAGGAGATGATAGAGGGAACAGAGGAGATTATAAGTCTTGGGTTTGCTAAAAAGAGAAAGAGGATCATGTAATGAAGAGGCAAGAGAAGATGAAAGGGGAAGGGGGAGAGAGGTATTTCAAGGTTTTCTAAAAGACTCACACAGAAGAGCATGTTCTTCTTGTCCTGGTTGACAGCCCGGGGATCAGGCACCGGGTCAGTGTGCTTGATCACAGAGACAGACTCTCCTGCAGAAGGACAAAGCGAGGGATGAGGAAGAGGGGGATCAAACGCAGCCCTTACACAGAGCAATGAGGTAACAGGTAGACGGTGTGTTGACTTCACAGCTGACTGAGCATGGCTGCCAATGACAAAATGCTGCATGCAAAAGACTCACTCCTGAATCTGCACTGCAGGGGAAAGCAAGGCCTAGTGGGTAATCGGCTGGGGGGGGGCAGCTGAAATACCACAAACTCCAAAGGAGTGTGGACACCTGCTCGTCATGGGCATTAATAGAGTTTGTCCCCCCTTTGATGCTATAACAGCCTCTACTCTTCGGTGAAGGCTTTCCACTAGACTTGGGAACATTACTGCAGGGACTTGCTTCCATTCAGCCACAAGGGCATTAGTGAGGTCGGGCACTGAGATGTTGGGCAATTAGGCCTGGCTCGCAGTCGGCATTCCAATTCATCCCAAATGTGTTCGATGGAGTTGAGATCAGGGCTCTGATAACTTAAGTTCTTCCACACAGGCCGAGAAACCATTTTTGTATGGACCTCGCTTTGTGCCAATGGTCAGACTGCCAGATGGTGAAGCGTGATTCATCACTCCAGAGAACTTGTTTCCACTGCTACAGAGTCCAATGACAGCAAGTTTTACACCACTCCAGCCGACGCTTAGCAATGCGCATGGTGATCTTAGGCTTGTGTGCGACTGCGCTGCCATGGAATCCATTTCATGAAGCACCCGACGAACAGTTCTATTGCTGCACCTAGACGTTTCCACTTCACAATAACAGCTCTTAGAGTTGACCGTGGCAGCTCTAGCAGGGCAGACATTTTACAAACTGACTTGTTGGAAAGGTGGCCAACATGAGGCTAAACTGTCCCATTCTTTATAGAGAAGACTCAAAATGGCTGAGTGTGTGCCAAATGTCATCACCGAGTCAAACAGATTGAGATAAAAATATGCCCGTTATAGCGACACCGTGTGGTCGATATGTGCAGCGATATGGTAAGTCTCAGAGTATGGAACATGTGTACCAATGTTACAATATGATGGGTCCCATGTGGCTCAGTTGATAGAGCATGGCGCTTGCAACACTAGGGCTGTGGGTTCAACTCCCATGGGGGACCAGTACAAAAATGTATGCACTCATTACTGTAAGTCGCTTTGGATAAGAGCATCTGCTAAATGACTAAAATGTCAAATCGATATCCGTGTCAAGAGTTCCTTTATGTGACAGACCACGCCTCCGTGTCAGAGTTCCTTTATGTGACAGACCACGCCTCCGTGTCAGAGTTCCTTTATGTGACAGACCACGCCTCCGTGTCAGAGTTCCTTTATGTGACAGACCACGCCTCCGTGTCAGAGTTCCTTTATGTGACAGACCACGCCTCCGTGTCAGAGTTCCTTTATGTGACAGACCACGCCAACATGAATGTTTATTAGTCATGTTGTTGGAGATGTCATTTGTGAGTGCTTGGTCCATAGACGCCATGTACCAGGTTGTGCAGATCGGTCATTAGGTGCTCGAGTAGCGTTTTAAGTCTTTTAAACTAAATCCTTCATGGCAGAACTTATGGGTCCTTGTGAGGAGAGGGACCTTTATCCCGAATTTCAGTGCTCCAACAGGGTGAGGGGCGTGAGCTTTAAAAGGTTAGTATTTTCAAGCGCTTGTTACAACACCGCCATGTGGCCAATGGCATTGCATGAGAGGGCGTGGTCCTTGGTGCTTTAACTTCACGCAAGGTTGCAACCTCTTAGTCCTTACCATCTCACGTGAATGATTTTCCACAAAATCTGCAGAAAATAACCAACGCCAACAGATACAATAGACTACCATCCCATAACCCTTGGTCTAACCCTCAGTCTGTCTTTCCCTCCCTCTATCAGTCCATCCTCCTCTACACTGCATTGACTAAGCACAGCTGACTCAAATAAATGATCAATGAGTCACTCAGTGAGAGAAATCATCATTTTGTTCACATTGACCGTTTCAGGGACATCCTCAATTGGTGACTCAACATGGCGCTCTTCATCAGCCCATATAACCCAACTACATACAAGCTCTTCATCAGCCCATATAACCCAACTACATACAAGCTCTTCATCAGCCCATATAACCCAACTACATACAAGCTCTTCATCAGCCCATATAACCCAACTACATACAAGCTCTTCATCAGCCCATATAACCCAACTACATACAAGCTCTTCATCAGCCCATATAACCCAACTACATACAAGCTCTTCATCAGCCCATATAACCCAACTACATATAAGCTCTACACACAAAAACAAGGCTAAATCACCTTCAGACTATGAATCCCTGGAACATTTCATTCTTGCAATGCTTTTCTGGCTGCAAGAGCAATGGCAAAACAAAGATGGAAAAGTATGACTCACCTGTCAGAATGGACTGGTCCACCCTCAGGGTTGTGGATTTGATAGAGGTCAGTCGAATATCTGCAGGAACTTTGTCGCCAACTGTGGAGAAAAACAAATGGAGGTAGAAACCATTAAGTACAACTAGAGACTTTTAAAAAACATGTTTGAGTTGATTATACTGATGAGGATCCCTTCCGTAGATGGATTACGGCTTTATAAAACAAGTTATTTAATGTGAAAAAGAGTAAAAACTAATGACGGTCACCGGTAACGTCCAATTCTCCCAACACAGAGATGCACACACGAAACCACCGATCCACACGAAACCACCGATCCACACGAAACCACCGATCCACACGAAACCACCGATCCACACGAAACCACCGATCCACACGAAACCACCGGCCACCGATCCACACGAAACCACCGATCCACACGAAACCACCGGCTCACCGATCCACACGAAACCACCGGCTCACCGATCCACACGAAACCACCGGCTCACCGATCCACACGAAACCACCGGCTCACCGATCCACACGAAACCACCGGCTCACCGATCCACACGAAACCACCGGCTCACCGATCCACACGAAACCACCGGCTCACCGATCCACACGAAACCACCGGCTCACTGATCCACACGAAACCACCGTCTCACCGATCCACACGAAACCACCGGCTCACTGATCCACACGAAACCACTGTCTCACTGATCCACACGAAACCACCGGCTCACTGATCCACACGAAACCACTGTCTCACTGATCCACACGAAACCACTGGCTCACTGATACGGAATGGTGACTCAACATGCCTGCATGACATCAAACAAAACACGTCAGCTCAGATAAAGAGATCTGTCAAAAAAAGATGAACGTTCCACTGGACGGGCGGGTACTGAAATAGAAGGCAGCTCATTCTTTCCACTAAAACAGGGCTTTGATAAAATGTAAATCTCCCATTACCAAACAATTCTTTGCACCACTGAAATGGGACAGGAACAAGATGCTATTCAAGGCTCTTGACATTTATTAGTTACGGCTGAGAGGGTAACAGTATCCTGCCGTCAGCCTGAAAGAACAGGGATTTCCAAATGAGGTTTCATATGATTTGATTTATTAGGATTCCCATTAGCTGACGCCAATGGCAACAGCTAGTCTTACTGGGGTCAGACAACGAAAAATACATTACAGACAAAAGATTATACAATTTACATATAGAAGATAATGTATTTTTACTGTGTATTTAGTCCAACTACTTCATATAGACGAAGACTGAAGATAAGGAAGGCCCTACTGTACGACATGCAAAACTAGGGCTGACCCCAATTAGTCAACTGGTCGATGGGCTGTTGGTCGACCAAGAATTTCGATTTTTGTCGAGCAGTAGCAAATGTGTGCCATAAAAATAATATACATAAGACAGCCGTCTGATTCAAGGTCATCTCGGTGAACTAATCCGTTGGAAGCCACATTGATGGCACAAGGGGAGTGTGGCAATAAAGCACTTCTCTCCAGAACGTGCTCTCCTGACAACTTGTGCACATTCATTGTTTCACAACATTAGTGTGAATTGTTTGCCTTGATTATTAGGGTCGATCAATTCCCCTTTACATACATCACCAGTAGTACATTTAGCATTCATTTAATTCCTAATCTACAATGTTTGTTTAGTTAGGGTAATTTCTATTAATGCATTCAATATTTTATTATTCCAGTCTTTTTAAAGTTCATTTTCAGAGTGGACACTGTTTTGCAGAGCAGAAACAAGATTTAATACAATTTGTCAAGTTAGGTATTTCTTTAGTTTGGAGCGGTAATGTTCCACGAAAATGTGCATATGAAAACCAGCACTGGCACACAGGTGGGTAGAAATGGTAAGATAAACCAGTATCCCACATGAGAAAGGTTGCCAACTCCTCCTGTACACACTATTACCAACATCTTCAGGAGAGTAAAAGCAGAATTTGAAAAAGCCAGCAGGAACAGGAGGAGGGTGGTCGCGTCAGGTTAAGTTCTCTCTTCTGGTTATCTTGATCTCTGGCGCCGAAGTCATTTGTGTCTTATTCAAACAGTTCACTTACAGCATCAGGAAAGCATATAGTTGATTGGAGAAAAAAAAAAAATGGGGGGGAGAAAGAACATACAACTTTCGGTCAACCAAGGTTTGTGTGTCAGGGACTGCCCTATGCAAAACATACATCCAAAAAAAGGAACATCATTTGGATCAGTTCTACAGTGCAGTAGTTGGGGTTTAGATGTGAACGCTCCTGGGCAGGAGTCTCTGCTATGGGCCTTATATAACTATTAAATATCTCCCCCACCCTGTGTGGCCTCAGTTTATAAAAAGCCACTGTCAAAATGCCCCTAACCCAAACTAACTAATAGTGGAGCGTGTTCCCAATATACACGTCGGGTTGGTTAAGAGGGTCACGAATAGTTGGGTAACCTACTTTTGATGACAATGAGATCAGAGCGTCTGTAAGAATAGTTCAAAACACGTTAGACAAGAGTAGGAAGGTGCCATCAATGGTTACTCCAAAAACCTGTGTCACCAAGGGTCCTTTCCTCGTAACTCCATAGATGAATAACAGAGGAGAAATGCACAACCTTATCCGTGCCATTAGTCATAGTGCAGAGTAGAGTATCACACCGTGTCCTCGGATGTGGTTTGGATAACCCTGACTGACTCGCCACTGCAGACAGACGTGGGGTTCTAAAAATGCAATGAACTAGCTTGCATTATAGGTTGTAGAAGTCACTCTCCATCAGCATGGAGGAAGTGTTATTTACCTGGTCAACTTTGAGAAAGGGACAGACTTCCAGATTGAAGACCTTTTTCCCATCCCCCCGGCATCTCAAAGTTCCTCTCCGGGAGAGATAAATAGGAAGCAACACAAACTTCAGCACAAAGGCCAAGGCAATCCTTTTCAGCACAAAGGCCATCCTTTTCAGCACAAAGGCCATCCTTTTCAGCACAAAGGCCATCCTTTTCAGCACAAAGGCCATCCTTTTCAGCACAAAGGCCATCCTTTTCAGCACAAAGGCCATCCTTTTCAGCACAAAGGCCATCCTTTTCAGCACAAAGGCCATCCTTTTCAGCACAAAGGCCATCCTTTTTCAGCACAAAGGCCATCCTTTTCAGCACAAAGGCCATCCTTTTCAGCACAAAGGCCATCCTTTTCAGCACAAAGGCCATCCTTTTCAGCACAAAGGCCATCCTTTTCAGCACAAAGGCCATCCTTTTCAGCACAAAGGCCATCCTTTTCAGCAAAGGCCAAGGCCATCCTTTTCAGCAAAGGCCAAGGCCATCCTTTTCAGCAAAGGCCAAGGCCATCCTTTTCAGCAAAGGCCAAGGCCATCCTTTTCAGCAAAGGCCAAGGCCATCCTTTTCAGCAAAGGCCAAGGCCATCCTTTTCAGCAAAGGCCAAGGCCATCCTTTCCAGCAAAGGCCAAGGCAATCCTTTCCAGCAAAGGCCAAGGCAATCCTTTCCAGCAAAGGCCAAGGCAATCCTTTCCAGCAAAGGCCAAGGCAATCCTTTCCAGCAAAGGCCAAGGCAATCCTTTCCAGCAAAGGCCAAGGCAATCCTTTCCAGCAAAGGCCAAGGCAATCCTTTCCAGCAAAGGCCAAGGCAATCCTTTTCAGCAAAGGCCAAGGCAATCCTTTTCAGCAAAGGCCAAGGCAATCCTTTTCAGCAAAGGCCAAGGCAATCCTTTTCAGCAAAGGCCAAGGCAATCCTTTTCAGCAAAGGCCAAGGCAATCCTTTTCAGCAAAGGCCAAGGCAATCCTTTTCAGCAAAGGCCAAGGCAATCCTTTTCAGCAAAGGCCAAGGCAATCCTTTTCAGCAAAGGCCAAGGCAATCCTTTTCAGCAAAGGCCAAGGCAATCCTTTTCAGCAAAGGCCAAGGCAATCCTTTTCAGCAAAGGCCAAGGCAATCCTTTTCAGCAAAGGCCAAGGCAATCCTTTTCAGCAAAGGCCAAGGCAATCCTTTTCAGCAAAGGCCAAGGCAATCCTTTTCAGCAAAGGCCAAGGCAATCCTTTTCAGCAAAGGCCAAGGCAATCCTTTTCAGCAAAGGCCAAGGCAATCCTTTTCAGCAAAGGCCAAGGCAATCCTTTTCAGCAAAGGCCAAGGCAATCCTTTTCAGCAAAGGCCAAGGCAATCCTTTTCAGCAAAGGCCAAGGCAATCCTTTTCAGCAAAGGCCAAGGCAATCCTTTTCAGCGCAAAGATTAACACTCACTAATGCATGTGCATGCGTTGTGACATGGAACCTGGCCTTCGCTGCAGTGGTGGTCCTATATGCTTGTGTGGAGCTGTGTAAAACTTGTTACTGCAGACCACAAGTGGAGGGGGGGGGGGGAGCAGGTCATGTCACCCCTCCTGACCTGGTAAACATTCACCCAGGGCTGTCTGCACGGGGGCGCAGAAACGTCAGTGGCCAGTACTCCTACTACTCCCTGGCGAGGCTGCACGTAGGCCTGCAGTTTCTTGGGTCATTTCACCTATTCTGAGAGTCACCTGCCATGGTGGATGTGTAGTGCGAGAGCAAGGGAAAGAGAGCGCGCTTGTTTGATTCCTATATACAGGATGTTGTGGCTTGAAGGGGTCAGGGTTATTGCCATGGCAACAGTTGGTTGGTGAGGGTCTGAATGCTGAAAGGGGTGGGGGGGGTGAGAGGTGACGCCAAATCAGTTGGACAAGGGGAGAAAAAAAAAGTCCTGGAAGGAGAGCTGGCGAATGACCTGCTGCTGTTGTGATGTTTTAGGAAATATCACACAGAATCCTTGTTCTTGACAGCCAACTGTGGGTGAAAAGAGAAACGAGGAAGGGAATCTGAATCAGGCAACCTGGAGCAGAGTGACTGTTCGCAATGGAGGATAAACCTAGACAACTGCTAAGCAGTGGCTTCCACTCTAGATCACACCTGTTCACCCTCGTCCTCTCAGGGGGGGGTTGAAGCCTCTCAGCCAGGCCACAGCAGACGACGTGGTGAAGGCAGTCTCAGGTTTCTGGCACGAGCCTCAGCTCATGTTGAGATCGTCCACCCCACTCGTATGCACCCCCACTGTGTTTATAGGAGTGGGGTGGACGATCTCAACATGAGCTGAGGCGCGTGCCAGAAACCTGAGACTGCCTTCACCACGTCGTCTGCTGTGGCTTTCACTTAGCAGTTGTCAAGGCTAGGTTTATCCTCCAGTGCGAACAGCATTCCCGGTCACTCTGCTCCAGGACTGTCAACCCCAACCCCTCTTTCACCTTTCAACAATCTCAGAAACTCTGCTCTGACCCCATGCTTGCAGAGAACCCAAAGTCCACTAGGAGGCAGCCAGTACCAATGGCTGGCAAACACACTGGGACAAAAAAATAACTTTTTTAAACTATCCACATGAAACCGCTCAGTCATGTAAAACATGTTTATTGTGGTGTAAAAGTAGGGCAGATATCTGACCATTGATGTAATTTAAAAAAGGGAGGCAGGTGAGGCGGTTGGGTTTTGACCTGATGCAACCGCACTGATTGGCTTGGCTGTATGCATGTAGATGAGCACCCAATCAGTGTGTGAGACACCCTGGACAATTTTGGTGTGTGCCACAAACTGTGCAGGGTTACTGGCAAGTAAACTAATTAAGAATAGGAAGAATGCCCCCAGCCTTCCTTTTGGGGGGAAAGAGAAGGCAAAGTCATTTTCTAGGAAGGTGGGTGACAGAGCAAGACGAGGATAAAAAAAATTGGGGACAGGGCGGTGTATTGAGTGACGCTGAAGGAGAACAGTCGATCTGTGAGGAGGCCAGGTGACAAGAGGAAGGACGCCATGGAAAGGGTTGTGGATCTAACAACCAGTTGGGACATGGGGACTGAGGCCCCTGTAGTCTGGTTTCACCGTAACTCTATTCTTATCACAGCCATTGCACAACCACCCCCCCCCCCTCAACCACACAGAGACTCAACTAATTTGAATGACCCTCAATTGGTTTACAGCTCTCATGGTCTTATGTAACAACGCCAATCACCTGGTGCAGCCATTGTATTGGATTAGTCAGGGAGATGAGCAGTGATCAGCAGGGTGGATGTGCAAGTTGGGGGAGTGTCATCTACACCCCAAACAAATAACTTCCCTTTTTAGCAGAGCCTACTTAATCTTTCATCTCAAGCACCTGTTCCACCGCAAGCCTGGAGAGGTACAGGTAGATTTGACAAATGTAGGGGGTGTTCTCATGCAAACATCCTCACCCAGCATCTGTCCCTCCAGAGAGAAACAGTGGCCAGTTTTACATTGATAATCTGTTGGTCAGTAGCGTGAGCGTCAACTGCTTAGAGCAGTAATGTCCCTCATTGGAAGTGATTAAGTACAGTGAAACTAAAAAAAAAAAAGGTTGAGCTCATAGCTCTAAGTTGTCTACATCAGACATTGAAACATTTACCAGCCAAGATCAAAGACTGTTTGGGTTTATCAATTGCAGTGAATGCATCTGTAAATCAATTAGCAGAGCCAATGCCAGGTGGTGTCTGATCTCGGGGTTTAGCGGTGGTGACAGGAGAGAGAGGAGCAACACAGCTTTGATCCCCCTCTGCTTATCATCAGAGCACTACGATCAAACAGCTCCATCTGCATACATGAAAGAACATGCATGCCCACTAAAAAACACAAATATGAAATACAAAATACTCACACACATCTAAAAAACAGACAAACCTGCACGCCCCCTCTCCCCAAACAATGTGTGTTATCACCGGAGACTAGTTTATCAAACCTAAGCAGAGATGACGCATTGGGAACATATTCAGACACCAAGACCTTTCCCACATGTTAAGTTACAGCCCGGGGGGGGGGCTCCCGGATGGCGCAGCGCTTCGATCCCGGGCCATATCACAAGATCGGGACACTTTCGTTCAGTCTGCAAGGACGCTGACGACCACGACGCTGACGACCACGACGCTGACGACCACGACGCTGACGACCACGACGCTGACGACCACGACGTTGACGACCACAATGTTGACGACCACAATGTTTTCAATTTGATCTTATAAATCCACAATAATTACAATATTATTTTGTGTTTCTACATCTGCAAACAGCTAGTTTGTATTTTCTTAGCATGTTAAGCTAAATCGTGTTAGCCACTAATGCTAATCGTTAGTTAGCTGGCTAGTACCGGCTAGTACCAACATGGGTAGCTAATACAGCACAAATCAGCATGTTGTTTGTGCAACAGTTTGTTCTAAATCAAAGAGGAATAGGCAAAGCATGAATGTGTTGGCTATACAAATAAAGATTTAATGTAGCCAAAGATTACAGGGTCCCCTAGGAAACACAGAACATCACTTTGGTTCCTACACTGTCACAATAACTCATCCATGGCATTTTCATTAGTAGTCATGTCAAACACTGTATTCAAAGTGACCTCTATTATTTATAACTACATAATTGGAATAAACATTGTATTTCCATGATTGCCAAAGTTCACCCAAGTGTTTTGATCTAAAATCGCAACTGCAACATTTGGTTAAAAATACAGCCTCTTTTTTGTCCATATCGTGGCAGTGTGGAATTGATCTCAAATTAGTGTAGGAAATGCAGAAATTGATGGAAATGCAGGAAATTATTTTAAATTGAACAGAATAAAACCAATCAGAATGTAGAATTATCCATTGAAATAATTTAGAATATAATATTTTAGTCATATCGCCCAGCATATATATTAGTGATACACCGGTATGAAAATTTTGCCCAATACCGATATCTTCCTTGCCAAAACAAACAATACCGATGTTAAAATTTTTAGCAGCCTTAAGCATTCTAGTACAGTTAAATAGCTAACACACAAAGCAGTCTAAGGCACTGCATCTCAGTGCAAGAGGCATAACAGTCCATGGTTCGAATCCAGGCTGTATCACATCCTGCCGTGATTGGGGGTCCCATAGGGAGGCACACAATTTGTCCAGCGTCATCCGGGCCTTCATAGTAAATAAGAATGTGTTCTTAACCGACTTGCCTAGTTCAATAAAGGTTACACACAAGTTATTTTGTGGACATTTACTCATGTAAACAAAATCAATCCCATTTCTTTCACTTACTTGCTGTGCCGTTGCATTGTTCATTTGTTCAGTTTCATTCTCAACCAGGATTTCTACACCTTTTGGGTCTTTTGCATGTAAAATAACACTAGGTGACCAATCAGGACCTGAACTACAATCTGTAGTTTCAGTAGCTAGCTAACTATATAGCTAGGTGTCATCATCTAAAATAACCCTAATTTATAAGACAGTTCTTATTTGATTAATGGTGGTCGGACCCATCTATGTGAAGCTAACCACAATAACGATTAGCCGCAATAGTGGACTGCATTTATCCTTCACAATAACAAAGTATGTCATTGATAGTGACGCAAATGAATAGAAATAGTATAATTGTGTCATTATTTAATAGATAATGCTAAAAGATGTTGCAATGTTATATTACAAAAAATATATATTCTTTTTTGGGGACAAAAATCTGGTGATCACATGACAAAGTGGTGATCCTGTATTATACTTTAGAATTGCTTTTGGGGCATATTTACTTTAATGTAGAGCCTTACCTATGGATTGTGGCTCAATGGCACGGGGTATCAGTCTACTCAGTGACACCCAGAGAACATTAGCTCTTATTGCGGGATTCTGAAACTGAATTGAGCCACATTTGTCAACACTATTGAACACTATTCCAGAGGAAAAACAATACCGCGTGGATGTTCTGGAGTCTGATAACTGAGGATGCTAGGAAAAAATATATTGGGTATTGAGTAGACTGATAGCTCATTTCATTGAGCCACAAACCTTAGTTAAAGCTCTACAGTTCAATAGGCTGACTGGGGAGGTGATTTCAGTCACAGTACTGCGATAACAGCTACAACACTAATATTTGTATAAACTCTCAACAGTTGTGTTCTGTGGGTGTCACAGAGTAGACTCATATGTCATTGCTTCACATTCCAACCTTATTTTACTAGATAACGTTAGACATGGCAGGATTCCACCAATTGTAATCTTCTGCATCACTTTCAAAGGCGTACTTTTATTTTGAAGGCAAACCGCAAATTCCACTGTGGCTAGCTTCACACAATCCATTCGAGCGTCACTAGCCAGATGAAGCTAGCTGGCAGCTTATAACGTTAGCTTTGGGCAACAGGGTTAAGTAGCTGGCTAGTTATTTATTTTCATGAACTGAAGTTCAATTTCAGTAGGCGAACAACAAGTGGCAACCTAGCTAATACTTACAAGGATTCCTAAATCACTGTTTCTACTGGTAATTGTTTTCAGGCTGGCTGTATTGGTGCTAACTAGGTACCAAGCTAAAGCTAGCTACCCCAGAAGTTGGTCAAACAAACAATGCTTTGTTACCAAGGCGGAATTGTAAACACATAGTTTGTGGCAGGTGTTAGCAGACTTATTGTACAGCTTTGACAGTGCTACTGATAGTAGTGGTGGCACTTGGTTTGCACATGCAAATTCAGAACACACAACATTCTATAATAGAACTGTGTATCTGTTTTGACACGCATAGACCCAAACAGCATTCCACAGTATGCATGTCCTTTAGCTAATAGCACTGATGTCATCGCTGTGCAACTCCAGTAGGACAACATCTGAAAAATAGCGCACTTGGTCGTGTGTACCGGTGCTCGACCAGTTGGCGAAAGCCAACATCATCCACAACAGAACGGTTGATTGTCAAGGTCAATGATTTCCATTTTCTTTATGTTGTCGCACTGAAATTCTTACTCTGTCAAATGACTGTTCGATCCATACAACAGACATTGTGGGCTAGGTTAGGAATGCTGTGTTGCATGTGTAGTGCAAAAATGTACATTGTGTCTTGTACCTACATTATATTAGGTATGAAAGTCAGCTTTGACATCGGTCTTGCACATCAGCGTTACCGATGTTGGCATTTTTAGCTAGTATCGGCCCATTCCGCTATGCTCACTAATATATAATTGCACAATCAATTTATATATTAGGCGATGGATGATGTATGACATTTGGAAAGGCGCACCTGTCTATATAAAAAGGTCTCACAGTTGACAGTGCATGTCAGAGCAAAAACCAAGCATGAGGTCGAAGGAATTGTTCGTAGAGCTCCAAGACAGGATTGTGTAGAGGCACAGATCTGGGAAAGGGTACCAAACATTTCTGTAGTTTTGAAGGTCCCCAAGAACACAGTGGCGTCCATCATTCTTAAAATGGAAGTTTGAAACCACTTCCTAGCGCTGGCCTGACGAAACCAAGATTGACCTCTTTTGGCCTGAATGCCGAGCGTCACGTCTGGAGTAAACCTGGCACAACCCCTACGGTGAAGCAGGGTGGCGGCAGCATTATGCTGTGGGGATGATTTAGCGGCAGGGACTGGGAGACTCGTCAGGAGAGAGGCAAAGATGAACAGCTCAAAACAGAGAGATCCTTGATAAAAACCTGCTCTAGAGCACTCAGGACCTCAGATTGGGGCGACAGTTCACCTTCCAACAGGACAATGACCCTAAGCACACAGCCAAGACAACGCAGGAGTGGCTTTGGGTAAAGTCTCTGAATGTCATTTCGTGGACTAGCCAGAGCCCGGACTTTAACTCAATCGAACATCTCTGGAGAGACCTGAAAAGAGCTGTGCAGCAATGCTCCCCATCCAACCTGACAGAGCTTGAGACGATCTGCAAAGAGTGGGAGAAACTCCTCAAATACAAGTGTGCCAAGCTTGTAGCATCATACCCAAGACTCGAGGCTGTAATCGCTGCCAAAGGTGCTTCAGCAAAGTACTGAGTAAAGGGTCTGAATATTTATGTAAATGTGATGAGTTTTAGTTTTTATAAATTAGAAAATTCTAAAAACCTGTTTCATTATGGGGGTATTGTGTGTAGATTGCTGAGTAAACATTATTTTAAAATCTATTTTGGAATAAGACTTAAGGTAATAAAATGTGGAAAAAGTCAAGGGGTCTGAATACAGTGTACAGGGGAAGTCATGTGTGGGGTTGGTTGACAACCAAATCATCAGTTAATAGCCAGTTCCCACAGAGAGTGTATTAGAAGCATCTTACCAGCCACCTCCACGATGTCCCCTGGTACAAGGTCCCTGGACTTGATCCTCTGCACACTTTTCCTGTCCTGCCGGTACACCTTGCCCATCTCTGGCTCGTACTCTTTGAGCGCTTCAATGGCATTCTCTGCATTTCGCTCCTGTAAGACAAAAACCACCAGATCAATCAATATTATTCAGAGATAAAGGTCAATTTTAAGTGCGTGTTGATGACAAGATCCCACACAGAATTTAGAGATGGTTCAACGATGGGAATGATCACTAGAACAGTGACCCTCAAGCTGAGACAGGAATCAAACCCAAGAGAGAAGTGTATCCACACAGCAAATCATTGAATATTGTAAGACAGAAATATCACAGTATTTACAAATTCTGATCTGTGGATCTCCCATATACACAAAAGAAAAATAGGACCAAAAGGGCAATTACATCTAAAATTGAGCCCCTAATCAAGTGTAATGAAACAAGACAGTGCTGGTTCATTCAACTGAATTGTGTTGTTAACATATTGTAAGCTTAACATCAGTCAGTGTGCCCTCTGATATGGCTGAGGACTGGTGTACCCAGCCAGCGATCTGCTGAACTTAACCCTCTGTGTGATCACTCCCTGAGGGACAGTCACAGGCAGCCAAGCCCGATAGCACTCTGGACAGGGCAAGTCAGGGCGATACGGCCAAAATATATCAGGATATAAAAATAATTATATGACGGTATGTTTAGTTCTTGAATAACAAAAGTTGTACATTTGCTTTATGAGTAGTGAGTGATCGCAGGGTGCTTTATGAGTAGTGAGTGATCCCAGGGTGCTTTATGAGTAGTGAGTGATCCCAGGGTGCTTTATGAGTAGTGAGTGATCCCAGGGTGCTTTTTATGAGTGATCCCAGGGTGCTTTATGAGTAGTGAGTGATCCCAGGGTGCTTTATGAGTAGTGAGTGATCCCAGGGTGCTTTATGAGTAGTGAGTGATCCCAGGGTGCTTTATGAGTAGTGAGTGATCCCAGGGTGCTTTATGAGTAGTGAGTGATCCCAGGGTGCTTTATGAGTGAGTGAGTGAGTGAGTGATCTCAGGGGTCGTGGCTAGGTCTGTGTGGAAAGTGGCATGGAGAGAAAGAGCAGAGAGAGAGGACTCAAGTAGCAAAGTAAACTATACAAATTGACATTACACATGGCGTATCACATTTAACAAACCAAACATTCAAATACCGCTGTAGAAGGTAATGTAAAAACCCAAACCGGTCCGTGCATCAATACCGGTATATCATAAAATATGGTATACCGCCCAGCCCAGGGTCAGGGTACCCCCGCTGGATTTCTCATTGTATGGGAACACGTCTTCGTTAAAAACACAGGTGGCAGGGTGAGTGTTGTAGGTTAACGGTTGTCGTTGTGGGCATTGATTGGTCCAAGGCACCTCTATTGAAGTAGGGTATGGGGACTGCATAGAAATACGAAGGGTATTCTGAACATATGTCATCCTCACCGTCCCCAGTCAAGCTGATAGATAACGGCTCTTCTCTTGCATAACCCTCAACAGGGGCTAGAGAATAAATTATAAAAACTCACCAGACGACATCAACAGCTAAGCAAAGAGGGACAGAATGTCGTGAAGCATTTCAGAGCCACACACTGTAGTGAGCGACTGAGGTGTGTTCAGCGGCAGTGTAAATTGCGTAACCGATTGGTCAAATAAGAGCCAAGAGAATGTTGCAAATTACAATGTGTCCTTTTGGAATATGGGTAATATACACTTAAAACGACTCACCACGGGGTTCTATGTCTAGACAAAATTGTCATCCTCTTGTTTGAGGAATATCGCAGAAATCCGCAGGATGTAAAAGCCACAAGGCAAAAAAAAAAAAAAAAAATACTGCTCTATTACTAAACTCCAGTGGCCAATGACACCAATGACCAAAAAGGTATAAATAAAAACAGACAGATTGTATTAACCTGCTTTAATGGGATTCCCTCATGCTGTGTGTGGACAAGTACCCAACAGAACCATTTCATTTAAAATAACCTCTCCACAACCTTGGCCTGTGCCAAGAGATTCATCGTCAATCTACCTCACAAAACTAAATTTAAAAAACGTGATGAATCTAGATATCATAGCATTTTGTTTCACTCTTGACAACACATTTGGAATATGTTAAACATTTACTGTTGACCCATCACTTCCACTCCAGGATGATCCATTCCTGCCTCTGCTCCAAGTTTGATTGAAGAAAAAAAAAAAGGGCAGAAAGCAAGGTAATTAGGCTGTGTGCCTCCAAGCTTGCTCCTGTACAACCATACAGGTTGTGCCATTCAGGGATAAAAAATAAAAAAAGACTGAGGGAGAACTTGGCAAGTGGCAGGGGAGGGGAGCTGGGGTAGGCAACGGCTTCAGGGTAATGAACGCAGATTAAAATAAAACCAAGGGGAAGAAAGTGGGACGAGGGTTTCAGGGTGACCTCCTCTCACTCTGCTCTAGGCCCGGGGCTCCGGTGGGATGCCTGCTCTATCTTTAGCCTGGATGGGGAGAGTCATCTAGATATAGGCTAATCATTTTCCTCATAACTGAGGTTTCACTATCCTACTCCATCCCCCTCTGCATCTAGGGATTTTAAAAAATTTAATGCACCTGGCTGGCAACACCATCACACAGCCGTGATTCAACCGACTGACTTCAACTTCTAAACTGGTCCTTCTGTAGCTCAGTTGGTAGAGCATGGCGCTTGTAACGCCAGGGTAGTGGGTTCGATCCCCGGGACCACCCATACGTAGAATGTATGCACACATGACTGTAAGTCGCTTTGGATAAAAGTGTCTGCTAAATGGCATATATTAAACTAAATAACTAAGGTTTTCAAATGTGGGTAGCTACATGCCCAGTGTATAGATTAATTATCCTGTTTCACAGAGGACAGAAGAATAGCCTCTGGTTCAGCTCAAAGCTTGGGGATCTATTTTTAACTGTCTTTTTGTTCATGGCATTTTCTGCCCCCAAGGTTTGAAGGATCGTTTGGACAGGCAGACGAACTGACCAGAGGACGTCCACAGGGATCCCTCAAAACCCTCTTCCTGGCATCCAATCCCTTCCTTGTTCATCAGGAGAACCAGCTCAGTGGCTAATCACAGGCAACTAATGGTCGTCACTGACTGGAGTGACCCAGAAACCTTGTCATTACAAGAGCAAGGGAAAAAAAGAAATCATCTTTGCTACAATGTGTCTATCATTTCAGATTCATTCACACAATCAATTCTCTCAATTTACAGTGAAGGAGGAAATCATAGACATTTTAGTCATTTAGCAGACAGTCTTATTCAGAAAGACGTAGTGCATTTAACTGTAGATAGGAGTAGAGATGTGCCTCTTTCCCTTTCATGACAATGTGATACGCATCTAAATACATGGGCTCTGACACTATACAGGAACAATACATTTAAGTTGACACGATGCGATTCACAATTTTTTTTTAAACATAAATATTTATTTTTCCATTATAAATGACAAACTGCTGCTGATGGAGCTGAAGAGCCGAGCCTCTCTTAGCCGGATTTGTCTGAGCTGACAAGTGTGTGTAAATGTATGCACCTGAGCCGAGACATAAGGTTTCTCCAGAGAGACCAAGTCTCTAGCACCGACAGATTCGAGGCCCCACTTTCCATATGAAACCACCACCCACTCATTGGTATGCCATTTTCACAGATTAAGTGTTTGAGCTAGTAATTCATCAATATTTATCGTTTTCAAATTAGCTATGAAATAGCCAATGAATATATAAAACAACTAGGGCTCTTGCGGTGACCATATTACCGCCACACCGGCAGTCATGACCACAGTAAAATTTCACAGGACGTAAACGGTAGTCTGGAAATGTGTTGGTACCTGCCTGGTACTCAGGTACCCAACTGACAAACATATGGTTGCTAATGGCCTGGTACTCAGGGCTCTAATGTCCCTCCATCAGGCCCTAATGGCCTGGTACTCAGGTACCCAACTAACAAACATATGGTTGCTAATGGCCTGGTACTCAGGGCTCTATTGTCCCTCCATCAGGCCCTAATGGCCTGGTACTCAGGGCTCTATTGTCCCTCCATCAGGTCCTAATGGCCTGGTACTCAGGGCTCTATTGTCCCTCTAACTACTCTGACATCAATGTAAATCGCATCAAACACTTATCAAAACTCACCTCACTGTGATTAAACTTCTTTCTTGAAATTTATGAACAGGTTGAAACAGAGTGAAAAACATGGCCACTGTGGATGTTTCAAAGCCTAACAGAATGAAATGGATAGCACTAAGGTGATTTTTCATTCAAAAACATCCAACAAGCATAGAGTTTATGCATAAGCATAGACCTATGGGTAAAAGCCTGAAAAAAAGATGAATTAAAATATTGATTGTGCCGTTAGGCTACCGCATTTTACGCAAGGCAGAAAAATGAATTACTTCGTTGTGGTATTTATTTATTTTTTTCACAATCAATGTTCCTTAGCATACTTCAACCCAGCAGGCGCTACACAAAACGCTGAAATAAAATTTAAAACATGCATTACCTTTGACGAGCTTCTTTTGTTGGCACTCCAACATGTCCCATAAACATCACAATTGGTCCTTTTTTTTGTTCGATTAATTGCGTCCATATATATCCATTTATAAAGCGCGTTTGATACAGAAAAAAAACAGCTTCCAAAAAACGCAATGTCACTACAAAATATTTCAAAAGTTACCTATAAACGTTGCCAAAATATTTCAAACTACTTTTGTAATACAACTTTAAGTATTTTTTAAACGTTAATAATCGATCAAATTGTAGACGGGTCTTTCTGTGTTCAATACAGGAATGAAAACAAACCAGCGCCACTTTTCACATCTTGCGAAACTCACAAAAGTGTACCCAGTTCCTAGTTGGCCTACTTCTTCATTGCACAAAGGAATAACCTCAAACAAATACCAAAGACTGGTGACATCCAGTGGAAGCGGTAGGAACTGAGAACAGGTTCCTAAGAAATATCCCTGGGCAATGACAACTCAGGGAAATGAGACAGAAAAAAAAAGAAAATCTGAACAGTTAGTCCTCAGGGTTTTGCCTGCTACATAAGTTCTGTTTTACTCACAGACATGATTCAAACAGTTTCAGAATCTTCAGTGTTTTCTATCCAAATCGATGAATAATATGCATATCTTATATTCTTGGCATGAGTAGCAGGAAGTTGAAATTGGGCACACTATTTATCCAAAAGTGAAAATTCTGCCCCCTAGCCCCAAGAGGTTTTAACAGATTTCACTACGTTTCCAAGCACAGGGTAAATGCAGGAACAGGGTTGAGAGCCCATGGCACAGAGAGTTTGGGCAGAATTTAACCCGTTATATAACAGTGGTTGATGCATGAAGTGAAATAACCGGAGTGGTCTGAAAAACAAACCAGCTGGAAAGCGGTCTCCATTTACTATTCAAGGCCATATGGATGTATTTTTCCCACCTGCCCATTTGACAATGGGCTATTCTAAATCAAAACTAATGTACTTATTTAGTAAAGACCTGATTAAATGTAGAAGTGAAAATATGAACAGCGTGTGCAACCTGAGGCAAGGAACAGAGAGCAAGCTTTTTTTTGCTACTTTCTCAACAGCTTATACTAACATTGTGCATCCCATATACAGTAGGTTTTGATTTCCAAGACATTCTGAGGTTTGTATCATTCAACTCTAAAGTTGCCAAATAAATCCAGCATATAGGACCCGTTTCAAATGATCACGTTTACACTTAACATAGCCACTCGCTCTGTAATGGGAAAAATATCCTTTCTAATTTATTCAGCTAAGTTCAATTATGTTAAAATCATAACATTAAATAGTTGCACGGGACTTAAGCATATCCTGTTTGCTAAATGAACAAGCCTATAGACATGGCACATAGCCATATAACATACAGTAAGAAAATGTATTTCAGTAGAACAGAATGAGTCATCATGTTTCTTTAGCCCTGCCTAAAATAAATTGATTCATTGCGATGGTGTATATTAAATTGATGTACATTACATGCAGATATTCCAAAGGCACGCATCAGTGGCTTGTATGCATGGAGGCCTGGAGATGCTAAATGTGTTTATATTAATTAAACAGTAAATTACCGTAATTTCCGGACTATAAGCCGCTACTTTATTCCCACACTTTGAACCTCGCGGTTTATACAATGACGCGGCTAATTTATGGATTTTTCCCGCTTTCACAAGATTAATGCCGCCAAAAAACTGAGCACCGTCTCATAATGTGACGTAAAATCGAGCGCGCTCAAACTTCCCATCATTCTGATTATGGTAGTAATTTTGTCACCCTCATCATGGCAAAGACACGGAGAAATGCATATGATGCAGCTTTCAAATTGAAGGCGATAAATCTGGCTGTTGGAAGAGGAAATAGAGCTGCTGCATGGGAGCTTGGCCTTAATGAGTCGATGATAAGACGTTGAAAAGCAGCGTGAGGAACTGACTCAGTGCAAAAAGACAAAAGCTTTCAGAAGGAAGAAAAGCAGATGGCCCAAAGTATTTGAAGCCACTCGACATCAGTGTAAATCGTGCATTTAAGGTGGCGCTCCGTGTTCAGTGGGAGGCTTGGATGACAAGTGGGGAGAAATCCTCCACTAAAACGGGCCGCAGGCAAGGAGCATTTTATGGTCAAGTCTGCCAGTGGGTCCTGACAGCGTGGAGCATTGTCAAAAAATCCACAATCATCAACGGGTTTCGAAAGGCTGGACTGCTGCGTGTTGAAGGGGCAGCATGAGCTCAGCAGGGTATTTGCCTCCGGATGAAAGTGACGAGAGTGACAATGAAAACGATCCAACATCGGATGAAGCAATTCTGAGGCTATTCAACTCCGACCCTGAAGGAGATGACTTCAGTGGTTTCAGTGCACAGGAGGAGGAAGATAGTGACCAATGACTTTCTTGGTAGGCTACGGTTTAATTTTTGTAACAAGCCGTGTTTCGTTTAAAGGCTGTGTAAAGTTAATTTGTTTCAATGTACCGGTATGCACCTGGCTTATAGACATGTGCGGCTTATTTATGTACAAAATACATATTTTTTAAATAATTCAGTGGGTGCGCTTTATATTCAGGTGCGCTTAATAGTCCAGCAATTACGGTACTGTGAGATCGGCAGTCTTTTGCATGACAACAAGTTGACACATTTTCATAACCGCCCCAGCCCTAAGCACAACTTTGGAAGTTACATGCAGTTTGACACAGAGGACATCTGTCACTAAATAAGAGGTATTTTCGTAAAGGAAGACAGAAAGTAATATGAGCAGTAAAGAAAAGTGACCTGGAATTGGTTCAGACCCATTGGGGCGGCAGGGTAGCCTAGTGGTTGGAGTGTTGGACTAGTAACCAAAATCTGATGTTCTGCCCCTGAACAAGGCAGTTAAACCACTGTTCCTAGGCAGTCATTGAAAATAAGAATGTGTTCTTAACTGACTTGCCTAGTTAAATAAAAGGTTAAAAAATAAAAGTATGTTATATGGCCTGGAGATGTGGCCTGATCCCATCATAAGCTAGGTCTACTACAATCAATTAACAATTACTGCTTGGGTAGGACAGTAAATCCGACCCCAAAGAATAACTAAGCTAACCCTATAAAAAGGAAAATATTTTAAAAGATCTGCTTACCTGCCAGACACCCACAATGGCATTGGCTATAAGAATCAGCAAAATGACAAAAGGCTCAACGAATGCAGTGATGGTCTCCTCTCCCTCCTCAAACCAGGCCAGCACCTAACAGAGGACAAACAAGTCAGACAACAATACATGCATAACAGATTTAGACATTATGCCCTGCACTACCAGATATTAACATCTCAATCAGATATCAGCTTTAGGATGTAGAGGAGATTAGTCTTGTAACGATACCAGGTTTGGTATCACGGTACTTGATAAATAAATTGCCATGTATGCATTAATGAATCAATTATACAAATCCTCCTATTCATTTGACTTCATTTTTACCTAACTACAGCTCCAATGATATGGGATTTTTGGGTCTGAGATTTTTAGGGAGGCAAAAGTCACCGATCTGTCGAGATGGTATTTTTCATTCCACTTCTAAAAAACAAATTGTGTTCCAAAGGATTAACAGATACTCTAAATGATTTATAAACACAAATTAACAGAATATTTTATTTTTAGTTTACATGAACCACCAAAAAACAAATACAAAAACACTTGTTCAGTTTACCTTAGGTACAACTTAAAGATGTTTCTACAGCAGTGGATACGCATGCAGATGGGTTGATGCTGAAGCATCACAAGCACACTAAACAGTCTCCAAGTACATCTGAAACCGCACCGTTTACAAACTATGCAGTGAAATACAGTAACATGCACTTCATAGTAAAACCACTAGATGTTAGTGTCACCATTTTGTATTGAGTAAATTCACTAGTGCTTTACAAGTCATGTAAAGAAACACTGTCAAACTCGAAATAAGAGCTTCATTGCTGGCCGTTACGCAATGTTCTCTTACCGAAACCATCATTGAAATTACACCTTTTGTACAAAACATTAGGATTATGATCTTTCCATGACTGACTGACCAGGTGAAATCCATGATCCCTTATGACACTTGTTACGACCCTGCCTCACAAAGGAAGCGGCGCAGGTCCTAATCCAGGCACTTGTCATCTCCCGTCTGGATTACTGCAACTCTCTGTTGGCTGGGCTCCCTGCCTGTGCCATTAAACCCCTACAACTGTTCGCTGCTCTGGCCCCCCAATGGTGGAACAAACTCCCTCTGATCAGGCCCTACACCCAAACAAGGGCACTGCGTTCATCCACCTCTGGCCTGGCCTCCCTACCAGAGGAGTCAATCACAGTCACAACTTCCTGGATGGTGGAACAAACCTGTCAATCAACCTTCCCACCTCTTTAAGGAATACCTAGGATAGGATAAAGTAATCCTTCTCACCCCCCCCCTTAAGATTTAGATGCACTATTGTAAAGTGACTGAGCGTCTGCTAAATGACTTAAATGTAATGTAAATGTAAAATCCACTTCAAAATCAGATTAGAGGAAGGGGAGGAGACGAGGCTTAAAACTCCTTCTTTAACCTAAGACATCAATTGTGCACGTGTGCCATTCAGAGGGTGAATGGGCAAGACAAAATATTTAAGTGCCTTTGAACGGTGTATGGTAGTAGGTGCCAGGCACAACGATTTGAACGTGCCAAGAACTGCAACGCTGCTGGGTTCACACTCCCCATGTGTATCAAGAATGGCCCACCACCCAAAGGACATTCAACCAACTCAACACAACCATGGTAAGCACTGAAGTCAACATGGGCCAGCATCCCTGCGGAACACCTTTGACACCTTGTAGAGTCCATGGCCCAGTGAATTGAGGCGATGACCGAAAACGTTCATGCAGGAAAATGCTTGCCGCACTGGTTTTAGTCAAACATTCTAATTTAGCTAGCAAATGAGCAGACCTGTGTGTATACAATGTTGGTGCTTTATCTGAGGAATAAAGAGACAAATATTTCCATGACAGCAAAACGATAGTTCACAAAAAATGTGATGGTATTTTAAGGCAATATCCAAATACCCTGGTGCATGGCATTTGCTTTCGAGATGATAGTTTTAATTCTAGAATCTAATGACTAAGGCTTGTATGTGTGTTATTATGTTATAACTAAGTCTATGATTTGATAGAGCAGCCTGACTGAGCAGTGGTAGGCACCAGCAGGCTCGTAAGGATTCAATCAAACAGCACTTTCGTGCGTTTTGCCAGCAGATCAACTCCCGAGATTAGGCTGGTATAACGATGTGATGTGAAATGGCTAGCTAGTTAGCGGGGTGCGGACTAATAGCATTTCAAACGTCACTCGCTCTGAGACTTGGAGTGGTTGTTCCCCTTGCTCAGCAAGGGCCGCGGCTTTTGTGGAGCGATGGGTAACGATGCTTCGAAGGTGGCTGCTGTCGATGTGTTCCTGGTTCGAGCCCAGGTAGCGGCAAGGAGAGGGACGGAAGCTATACTGTTACACTGGCAATACTAAAGTGCCTATAAGAACATCCAATAGTCAAAGGATAATGAAATTTAATTTTTAATTTTACCTTTATTTAACCAGGCAAGTCAGTTAAGAACATATTCTTATTTTCAATGACGGCCTGGGAACAGTGGGTTAACTGCCTGTTCGGGGGCAGAACGACAGATTTTGTACCTTGTCAGCTCGGGGGTTTGAACTCGCAACCTTCCGGTTACTAGTCCAACGCTCTAACCACTAGGCTACGCTGCCGCCCCGAGCAAATGGTATAGAGAGAAATAGTCCTAGAATTCCTATAATAACTACAACCTAAAACTTCTTACCTGGGAATATTGAAGACTCATGTTAAGGAAACACCAGCTTCCATATGTTCTGAGCAAGGAACTTAAACATTCGCTTTTTTACATGGCACATATTGCACTTTTACTTTCTTCTCAAACACTTTGTTTTTTGCATTATTTAAACCAAATTGAACTTTTAATCATTTATGTAAAGCTACATTTTATTGATGTATTAAATTAAAATAAGTGTTCATTCAGTATTGTTGTAATTGTCATTACAAATAATTTGCATGTATTTTTTTTTATAAAAATAAAAAAATCTGCCGATTAATCGGTATCGGCTGTTTTTGGTCCTCCAATAATCGGTATGGGCGTTGAAAAATCATAATCTGTCCAACTCTAGCTGTGACTTCATCGCAAAACAGAATCTAGCGACTTATCAAGCAGCCAATAGCGACTCAATGAACAATAGAGAGCAGTAACCACAGCAGAAGAAAAACTGCGTTATCATGAACACATTGTGCCATTAGCAAGAACTTCACTATGCTAGCTAGGAGGGCATATCCGGCATTGAGTGTGTGAACTGGCGTTGTTAGCAGATCTTTCGCTTCTTATAGATTGATTTGAGACTGGTCAAGCTACTCACGTGGCTGACGCGAGTAAAACATTTAAACGTGTTAACCCTTGCAAGGCTGCTGGCCCAGACGGCATCTCTAGCCACGTCCTCAGAGCATGTGCAGACCGGCATGTTTACGGACATATTCAATCGCTACCTATGCCAGTCCATTGTCCCCACATGCTTCAAAATGGATACCATTGTTCCTGTACCCAAGAAGGCAAAGAAAACTCAACTAAATGACTGCCGCCCTGCAGCACTCACTTGTCATCATGAAGTGCTTTGAGAGGCTAGTCGAGGACCATATTACCTCCACCATTCAGGCCATCCTAGACCCACTTCAGTTTGCATAGCACCTCAATAGGCCCAAAGAGGATGCGATTGCCATCACACTGCCCTATCCCATCTGGATAAAAGGAATACTTATGTAAGAATGCTTTTCATTGACTACAAGCTCATCATCAACCTGGAGGCCCTGGGTCTCAACCCCGCCCTGAGCAATTGGGTCCTGGACCTCCCGACGGGCAGCCTCCAGATGGTGAAGGTAGGAAACATATCCACTTTGCTGACCCTCAACACTGGGGCCCCACAAGGGTGCATGCTCAGCCCCCTCCTGTACTCCCTGTTCACCCACGACTGCGTGGCCATGCACTCTAACGCAATCATCAAGTTTGCAAACGACAACAGTAGTGGGCTTGATTACCAACAACAACGAGACAGCCTACAGGGAGGGGGTGAGGGCACTGAGTGTGGTGTCGGGAAAACAACTTCACGCAACGTCAACAAAAGGATATGCTCGTGGACTTCAAGAAACAGCAGAGGGAGCACTCCCCCATCCACATCGAATGGACAGCAGTGGAGAACGTGGAAAGTTTAGTTCCTCGGCGTACACGTCACAGACAAGCTGAAATGGTCCAGCCACACAGACAGCATGGTGAAGGCGCAACAGCACCTCTTAAACCTCAGGAGGCTGAAGAAATTTGGCTCGTCACCCAAAACCCAGACAAACTCTTACAGATGTACAATCGAGAACATCCCGTCGAGCTGTATCACAGCCTGGTACGGCAACTGCTCCGCCCACAACCGTAAGGCTCTCCAGAGGGTGGTGCAGTCTGCACAACACATCACCGGGGGCAAACTACCTGCCCTCCATGACACTTACAGCACCGGATGTCACAGGAAGGCCAAAAAGATCATCAAGGACAACAACCACCCGAGCCACTGCCTGTTAACCCCGCTATCATCCAGAAGGCGAGGTCAGTACAGGTGCATCAAAGCTGGGACTGAAAAAACAGCTTCTATCTCAAGGCCATCAGACTGCTAAACACCCATCACTAACTCGGGGAGGCTGCTGCCTACATTGAGACCCACTTTATATCCACTCTAATAAATGTACCACTAGTTAATTTAAAAAATGCCACTAATAATGTTTACATATCTTATATTACTCCTATGACATTTAAACCACCAACTGCACCTTGCCTATGCCACTCGGACATCACTCCATATTCTTATGTACATATTCTCATTCACTCCTTTAAATTTATGTGTATTAGGTAGTTGTTGGGAAATTGTTAGATTACTTGTTAGATATTAATGCAGTCGGAACTAGAAGCACAAGCATTTCACAAAACTCACATTAACCTCTGCGCACCGAACCCGTTAGCGGGATTAAATTCACAGGTGATCACTACATAGTCATATTAAACATTCATGAAAATACAAGTGTCTCACATGTATCGAAAGCCTAGAATCTTGCTAATCCAACTGCGTTGTCAGATTTTAAAAATGATTTATTGCGAAAGAATACGCTGCGATTATCTGAGCACAGACCCCCATATCAAACTACTTATTCAGCCAGCACTTGCGTAACAAAATCACAGATTGCATTGAAATAGATCGATTACCTTTGAAGATCTTGCTCTGGTTGCAATCCCAAGGCTCATTGTTACACAATGAGTGGTCTTTTGTTCAGTTAAATCCATTTTTTATAGCCTAACAAAACATTTTGTGAGCGCTTATCTCGTTGAATTTCATGTCATTCAATTTGAGGTAACATCCAACATAAAATAGAGACTTTCCCTGACTTTATCCAGTCATGTTTGGTTTCCTTGCAATCAACTTTTTGTTTGTAACACAACCAAACCTGATGTGTCATTTTGCGGAACGTATTGACCCGGAAAAACCGATTGGAAGACAACAAGTGAGGAGCCCATTGTGCACCAATTATATGACCACTGTCTCGTTGATTGACTGTCTTAACCCAATGACCACTGATCGCCTTGAAATCTAGCTGGGTAGAAAGCCAATGAGCAGAGGTAAATGGCAATATCCCATGATTCTTTGTTGTAAGAGCCCATTGTGCACCAATTATATGACCACTGTCTCGTTGATTGACTGTCTTTTAACCCAATGACCACTGATCGTCTTGAAATCTTGTTGTAAGACAAAACCTTTCCATTGAACACTGGCGTAAGGACCGTTCTTTCGCCATTGCCAATTATACGGCGAAGGAGCAAAGCTTATTACGCACGCAGTATTTCGGTGACTTGCATCTTCAGCTGTTTATTTATCCAACATCGTAAGTCAAGGAAAGCTAATTCTAAGACTAGATATACGAATGTAGAAACAATTTTAGAGGAAATTCATCGTGAAAGTGAGACAGATCTGCTTTTTTTTAAAGACTCCATATTGAAGACTGAAACTGGGGCATGTTTTTTGAACGGAGAGGACATGGTTTTGGACTGGTAAGTTGCTCATGCCGTTGTTTGAAATTAATATAAAATATTATTTGTGATTGTTTTTACGTTTTATTTGCAATATATACAGATGTAATGAAATGGGTAAAGTACACGTTAGCTAGTCATTGTGAGTTTGTTTGTACGAGAACGTCCATAGCCTGTGTGTGTGTATATACACACACTGCTCAAAAAAATAAAGGGAACACTAAAATAACATCCTAGATCTGAATTAATGAAATTCTTATTAAATACTTTTTTCTTTACATAGTTGAATGTGCTGACAACAAAATCACACAAATTATCAATGGAAATCAAATGTATCAACCCATGGAGGTCTGGATTTGGAGTGACACTCAAAATTAAAGTGGAAAACCACACTACAGGCTGATCCAACTTTGATGTCCTTAAAACAAGTCAAAATGAGGCTCAGTAGTGTGTGTGGCCTCCACGTGCCTGTATGGCCTCCCTACAATGCCTGGGCATGCTCCTGATGAGGTGGTGGATGGTCTCCTGAGGAATCTCCTCCCAGACCTGGACTAAAGCATCCGCCAACTCCTGGACAGTCTGTGGTGCAACGTGGCGTTGGTGGATGGAGTGAGACATGATGTCCCAGATGTGCTCAATTGGATTCAGGTCTGGGGAACGGGTGGGCCAGTCCATAGCATCAATGCCTTCCTCTTGCAGGAACTGCTGACACACTCCAGCCACATGAGGTCTAGCATTGTCTTGCATTAAGAGGAACCCAGGGCCAACCGCACCAGCATATGGTCTCACAAGGGGTCTGAGGATCTCATCTCGGTACCTAATGGCAGTCAGGCTACCTCTGGCGAGCACATGGAGGGCTGTGAGGCCCCCCCAAAGAAATGCCACCCCACACCATGACTGACCCACAGCCAAACCGGTCATGCTGGAGGATGTTGCAGGCAGCAGAACGTTCTCCACGGTCTCTCCAGACTGTTACATGTGCCCAGCGTGAACCTGCTTTCATCGGTGAAGAGCACAGGGCGCCAGTGGCGATTTTGCCAATCTTGGTGTTCTCTGGCAAATGCCAAACGTCCTGCATGGTGTTAGGCTGTAAGCACAACCCCCACCAGTGGACGTCGGGACCTCATACCACCCTTATGGAGTCTGTTTCTGACCGTTTGAGCAGACGCGTGCACATTTGTGGCCTGCTGGAGGTCATTTTCCAGGGCTCTGGCAGTGCTCCTCCTAGCACAAAGGCGGAGGTAGCGGTCCTGCTGCTGGGTTGTTGCCCTCCTACGGCCTCCTCCACGTCTCCTGATGTATTGGCCTGTCTCCTGGTAGCGCCTCCATGCACTGGACACTACGCTGACAGACACAGCAAACCTTCTTGCCACAGCTCGCATTGATGTGCCATCCTGGATGAGCTGCACTACCTGAGCCACTTGTGTGGGTTGTAGACTCCATCTCATACTACCACTAGTGAAAGCACCACCAGCATTCAAGTGACCAAAACATCAGCCAGGAAGCATAGGAACTGAGAAGTGGTCTGTGGTCACCACCTGCAGAACCACTCCTTTATTGGGGGTGTCTTGCTAATTGCCTATAATTTCCACCTGTTGTCTATTCCATTTGCACAACAGCATGTGAAATGTATTGTCAATCAGTGTCGCTTCCTAAGTAGACAGTTTGATTTCACAGAAGTGTAATTGACTTGGAGTTACATTATGTTGTTTAAGTGTTCCCTTTATTTTTTGGAGCAGTGTATATACTTTTGGCCCTTAGGCACATCCATGCCTGCACATATATATATATATGGGTAGATGAACACTTGTCGCAGGAGCAGAAGGGACAGGGCTTGGTGCAGTGGTGCTGTAGCCAGCAAGCTCCTTGATGCTCCATCTAATGTAGACTGATTGGAGGAAGCATGCTGGCCGTGCTGAGATGAATGGGTTTGCATTCTACACAATACCATTTTATATCAAATGGGTTTGCATGTACACAATACCATAATACATGTTTTATTTATAATGGTATTGTGTAGAATGCAAACCCATATATCTCAACACAGGCAGCATGCTTCCTCCAATCAGTGGTAGCTAGTTTTGGTGGCTAGTTTTTCCTAGCCACCGTGCTTCTACACCTGCATTGCTTGCCGTTTGGGGTTTTAGACTGGGGCTTTATAAAAGATTTGATAGAGGACTGAGGGTCTTCCAAATATTGAAAGTGTGTAAATAGTTACTTTTGTAAATGTGTGTGTGTGTTTATATATATATATTATTTTTTCCCCCTCCCATTTATTTTTCTCAATTTGGGGGGGGGTTGTTAGAATACCATTTTGGTATTTTGTATATAGTTATTTGTTTCAAAATGTATACCCTTCACCAATTTGGCCACTTGGGTACATTTGGGCTACCTGTATGGGACACCTGGGTGACCTCATGATAAATGTCATGTAGCACACTCATTTTGGAAGTTATCATTCTGTAAGTACTGTTGCCCTCTTATATTTTTCACTGAAATAGTCCCCATCGTCCTATCTGAATGTTTGTTTTATCTGGTTCATTTTAAAGGTGATACAAAAATCGTATGTTTGTTCATTGTTTTATCTAAACCAGATCTATTGTGTGTTATTCTCCTACATAATTCACATTTACACAAACTTCAGAGTGTTTTCTTTCAAATGAAAACAAGAATATGCATATCCTTGGTTCTGTGCCTGAGCTACAGGCTGTTAGATTTGGGTATGTCTTCAGGCAGAAATTGCACAAAGGGGGAGCGGTCTAAGAGGTTAACCATGTGTATGTTATTAATCAAATTTTATTTTAGCAAGCACAATAGCTAGGCATCTAACTTTCGTGCACATTTTACAGCAGCTCAGGCATTCAGGAGCAGAGTAAATGTGTCTTAAATGAAACATTTTTGTTGCCATTTGAACGATTATAAAAATAGTGAGCGCGTTAATTTGGCTGACATAACCATCCTCCAAAACTCCATGGCCGTCACAGCCCTAGTTGAACATGCTACTGCTAATAACTGTAGTAGTTTCAAAGCTCCGCACAACTCTGTCCTGTTCAGGCACCCTGTTTCTGGCTAAACGCAGTCAGTCCTCCATCTGAACAGCAAGCGACTACTCTTTGAAGTGGGATTCATTTCCATAAAGTCCTTCTCAGCCACTGAAATCGGATGCATAGATTTTAACCAGCTCCGTTCGAATGACCAGATTACATAAGAGATCAAATCAATCTGATGAGACCCAAACATTTTACCTCACAGAAATGACTCACGAGAAACAGAGGGTATAATGGTAGATATACTGACAACTGCACATGTTAAACTAGTCTATACTTCAGGGCTGGAGTGGTAGCCTCCATCACAACAGAGGTCATAAAAGGCCAAGCTTGATCTTGATTGCTATACAATGCAATGACCACTTCTTTGAATGAGGTTAAATAGCCACACCCCCCTCATTCTATTTTGATGTCTCTGACAGTCAATCAATATACAGGGAGGAGATGGACCCGAGTAGAACTCCTCCTCGGGCAACGGAGTACACTACAAAGGCCGTGGCATCATTAACTCAGAGCCCAACTAATTAGCCTTGTCAAGCTCTCTGGCAATAACAGTCAATAATATAATGCCAACCATTTTAGCTATTAATAGGGGATTGAAAGCCTCTCACTACTGCGCATTAGTAAATGTATTGAGGGTCGTGAGTTTGTCCCAATTCAGCAAATCTTCTCCAGAGAATGGGAGAGGCCTCTAAGACTATTTCAGGACAGGGACAGGAGTAACTTGTCCGCTCAATCAGAATCTAGGCCAGACCGAGAAATGTGTCCCATAACTTTATCCTCCTCCGAACACAGAGGTACAAGCCTATCAAATCAAACGTCAAACATGAACAGCTTGACAAGCTCAAGCCCGCCCGGGCACTTGTTTATGTGATCTGCCTAATACTGGATGTGATTTACAGGCTAGATTCCTGACCATCACCATGTGTCATTGCTGCTGGTGATATTTACAGCAGTGGCATTGAAGATCAGCCAACAGCAGTGGTTCTCAAAACTCTCCTCAAAGACCCCCAACCATTCCATGCATTTGATCTATTCCAGAGCTAGCGCACCTGATTCAACTTGCCAACTATTCATCAAGCCTGTGACTTCATGAAGCAGGTGAACTAGTTGAGGGCTAAACCAAAACAAAATTGTGAAACGTCTGTGGGTTCCCAAGGAGAGGTTTGAGAACCACTGAGCTACAGGAAGGGGTTATAACACCCCTACTCTTATGATAAGTGCCATGGGATCTTTAATGAGCACAGAGTCCGGACACCTGCTTTATGTCCCATCTGAAAGACAGCATCCTACACACTGCCCTGGAGCACTGGGACATTTTATTTTTTAGAACAGGGACCGACCACACACCCCTCATTCCAATACTGTAACCTAAGACGTAATGACATACAAGTAGGAGCAATAACCAATTATTCCTATAGCACTGGAAAAATGCCAGTTTATTATATTTTTCACCAGAATAAAGTCAGATTATACAGAAATCCATCATGAGGTTGGAGCTGTGGGCATCAGGCCTAATGAATACCTAGGGGCTTGCATTTTCTAAATGGTGGCACACATCCCACTGAATGTGGATCTACCATTTGTCTACCAATCGCTCAGCGCGTTGTTGACATTTTCTGTGCAATTCTACATGTAAAATCCATTCACAAGTACTCTCTGCAGGCAAATGTCATTGGTGTGCATGAACCCTAAAGAAAACCCTATTGAGTATGGTCCGCCTTACAGGAGATTTGCACGTGCCCCAATTATGTTCATACTTATTCTGGACAGATATGAAACTTACTATGATCCTCATGTGCCGGAATTGGGTCGTGTTATACTTACAAAAGATATGCAGGCTGCAAGAAGAAGAATCCTCACAAGCAGATCTTCAAACTGTTCAACCACCAGCTCCCATAAAGATTTTCCTAAGAGGACAAAATAGAGGTTTTGATAGCATCCACTTAACGGGATACCTTCAAATGTGGCATTGAAGAAGTAAACTGAACAAAATTAAACAATTTGCTTACCCTCCTCAGCAGGCAATTCTGCGAATCATCCAAGGGACACGACACCGAAAATAGAGAACAGTGAGAGAAATGTTACTTGAAAACACTCTTTATGCCACTTCAAGACCAACGTGGCTTTTTCGTAACAGGTTAGGATAAGGGTTAGTGAAAAGGCTCTGGGAACCGGCTACGAAAACCACTGAATCAAAGTAGCGTGTAAAGAGAGTGTCCCGGTGTGTTACGACAGAACTAGCTGGGTTTCTCAACCATATGTGCAGTGGCTTCAGAAAGTATCAGCCTTAAATATTTCACTTCTTGTTGTGTTACAAACTAAATTCAAAATGTATTAAACCGACCTCACCCATCTCCACACAATACACCATAATAACAAAGTGAAAACTAGTTTTAAATATTTTGCTATTGAATTGAAAATTAAATTCAGAAATATCTAACATAGGTATTCACACCGAGTCAATAGGTTAGAGTCACCGTTGGTGACCTTAATAATAATTATAATAAATGCCATTTAGCAGACGCTTTTATCCAAAGCGACTTACAGTCATGTGTGCATACATTCTACGTATGGGTGGTCCCGGGGATCGAACCCACTACCCTGGCGTTACAAGCGCCATGCTCTACCAACTGAGCTACAGACCTTACAGTCTAAGAGCTTCACACACCTAGAATGTAAAAAAAAAAAATAATAATGTTTTCAAGCTCTGTCAAGTTGGTTGTTGATCATTACTTGACAGCCATTTGCAAGTCTTGCCATAGATTGTCAAGTCAATTTAAGTGTAAATAGTAACTAGGCCACTCAGGAACATTCAATGTCATCTTGGTAAGCAACTGCAGTGTGTGTGTGTGTGTGTATGTATTGTACATACACTTGGCCTTGTGTTTTAGGTTATTATCCTGCTGAAAGGTGAATTTGTCTTCCAGTGTCTGTTGGAAAGCAGACTGAACCAGGTTTCCCTGTAGGATTTTGCCTGTGCTTAGTGTAACGGATGTGAAATAGCTAGCTAGTTAGTGTTGTTCGCGCTAAATAGCGTTTCAATCGGTGACGTCACTTGCTCTGAGACCTTGAAGTAGTAGTTCCCCTTGCTCTGCAAGGGCCTCTGCTTTTGTGACGCGATGGGTAACGATGCTTCGAGGGTGACTACTGTTGATGTGTGCAGAGTACCTGGTTCGCGCCCGGGTATGGGCGAGGGGACGGTCTAAAGTTATACTGTTACATTAGCTTTATTAGGTTTTTTTATCATTAAAAAAAAACTCTGGTCCTTGCCGTTGACAAGCATACCCACAACATGACGCAGCCATGCTTGATAATATGAAGTGTTACTCAGTAATGTGTTGGTTTTGCCCCAAATATAAAACTTTCTATTCACAACATAAAGCGAATCTTTCCCAAATGTTTTGCAGTTTTACTTTGGTGCCTTATTGCAAACAGGTTGCATTTTTTTGAATATTGGTATTCTGTACAGGCTGCCATTACACTCTATAATTAGGTTTGTGCTGTGGAGTAACTACAATGTTAAGCCATCCTCAGTTCTTTCACAGCCATTAGACGCAAACTGTTTTAAGGTCACCAGTGGCCTCTCATTGTGTCATCCCTGAGTCGTTTCTGTTCTCTCTGGCAACGGAGTTAGGACACCTGTATCTTTGTAGTGACTGCATTGATACACCATCCAAAGTGTAATTAATAATGTCACCATGCTCAATGGGATGTCTTTTTTTTTACCCATCTACCAATAGGAAGCATTTGAAACCTTCCTGGTCTGTGGTTGAAATTCACTGCTCGACTGAGGAACCTTAAATATAATTATGTGTGTGGGGTAGTGATGAGGTAGTCGTTATAAAACGCATGTTAAACACCATTATTGCACACAGAGGGAGCCCATGCAACTTTACACATTTTTACGATTGCCATAACAAAAGGGGGCTAAATATATTCCAGCTTTTCATCTGTACATTTCTCAAAACATAATTCCACTTTGACGTTAAGGGGTATTGTGTATGACAAAATCTCAATTTGATCCATTTTAAATTCAGTCTGTAACAACTAAATGTATGTGTGTGTGGGGGGTGGGTCTCAAGCGGTGTGAATACTCTATCCAGGCATTGATACATCTTGGAGTTGGGAAAAATTCGACAACTGAACATGAAACGTGTTCCGGTTTAAATTTTTAAAAAATCAAATGGGAAATTACATCTAGATAGACGTGGACTGGGTGAACTAAACATAGGAATTTTAACATCGTTTAGAATCGGCAGATCATTACAAAAATGTGCAACATTTCGTTTCAGTTTACATAAATAATTTCAGTCGTTTTGTGTGTGGTTTTAACACAGTTCATTGTCAGCCTGAACACGCTCGTGACGTCAGCAGCGTGCCGGTTGCTTAATAATGCTAACAGGCTAACAGGCTAACAGGCCGTTGCCAGGCAAAGGGATATCACATTTCAAAAAAACATGTTTACTCACCATTAGGTCCCCATTTTTCCCGCTGCCTCTTCACTTGGTCTACACCTAGACCTGTGCTTTCGTTCACGTTGAAGTGACTGTAAACTTCCTCCACCGTCTTTGTGTGACCGTTCTCCATGGTGAGTAGCCGCTCGAGGAAACACTAGCTAACTTAGCCGTCCAGCTAACGTAAAGCGGCTAACTTAGCCGTCCAGCTAACGTAAAGCGGCTATCTAGACAGTTAATTTGAAGAAACCTCAAGAACCCCACTGATTCTTCACTTATTATGCGTCTTCTCCCAACTCACGCTGCCGAAAATGCAGAACAATCTCGAAATGTATGTTATCCCAAAAACGTCTGTAGCTAACTTAATAAATAAAAAAAACTGGCTAGTGTAATGACTGCGTTAGCCCTCCTCGCCACTTGTTACGAGAGCAATGCCTTACCCCCGCACAACAATGAAATATGGATAATTCATAGCTACCACCATCAAAACTATATCATTTTTAACGGAGCAATAACTTAAGAAGACATGCGTAGTATAAGTGAATGCAAGGCGGCAGGTCTGAAAGTACTGCCTTTGGTGGATGTCCGCAGTCTATTCCTCCTCGTGTGCTGCTGCGGTTTCACTACTGTCACCATCAGCACCAATCGCATTTGTCCTCTACCACTCCGCGTGCTCCGAATACTGCGCTCGGCGTCCGCATGTGGAATGCGCTTATTGGCTGGAGAGACTCCGGAAATCCCTTTTTCTTCCAGATCTTTCTCCGGTGTCTCTGATCAGCTGACTCTCCTCAAATATATATTGACTGAAACTATTCTCTTCTTACAATATTCTTTTTAATGGTTAGTTGAGCTGATCAGTCTTGGCCCAGCCAACCATTTTGTTAAAATGTCATTTTAAAATGTGATAAGACATTTGGTCTTAATATATATTACAGACCATTAAAATAAAGTATGTGGTATTATTTACAGCATTAATATAACAGCAATATTTTAAAGAGCTAGTCAAACTAGATTATCGGTAAAGTGTTGGCATATATACAAAGTGTTGGCATATATACAAAGTGTTGGCATATGAACAGAGGGGGGGGGGGGGGGGACACAAGTAGATAGGCTTATACATGTCTATGTAATTTAGGGATTTAAGAAAAGTGAACATTTTATGTTGAATGCTCTCTCTTTTCTTGATTTAGCATAGCCCACGACAGCTGACAGCTAGTATTAATCCAAACACAAGTGTCCTAAAGTCAGCAAGACACAAATTAAGAATACCCATTTGATAAGAGCCCAGTTGAAAATTCATGTTATGTTGGAAAGCAGATCTGGGTTGTGAGCTATGATTCAGATAGGTCCGTTTTCTATTGTTTGTACAGGATGGTTGCATTGGTGGACACCAGCATGACATTGTGGGACGTATGGGCTTCTGGAGGTCAATGGCATCTTCAGTGTTTAAATAATAGCATGGTCCGGATTATTTAGGAGAATTTGTGAGAATCCCTCAACGCTGCCTGAAGAAGATTCTTGTAGTTGAAACGCGTTGCAGTTGTATGTCCTTATGTGATGTAAACCATGGGCTGATCTGCTCCTACTTACAGTATATGTATTCTTTGTCAATGTTATCTGTAAATATTTAACAAAAGTGTTCTCCATCGTACTGGCCGCCTACTTGTTTTCTGTCTTGAGAATCCCTCTAAAGAGTCCCCTATTCCCTATTAATTAACAAAAATGTAAACCGTTGACTCTGCTCATGTGAATCATTGACCTGTCACTTCTCCCCCACTCACAATAGTTGTTCTGTCAATCCTGGACATGAGAGGCTGCCTCCTCCATTCAAGGTCACGTCAGTCAGATGTTAAATAGTTCCTCAGCCTCCCCAGTGTGAGCCACTATGTGCTGGCTCCTACTGTAATGTTCAGACCACCAATAGTAAATGGCTTGGATGAAACCCCTACTCTACAGGAAGATGATGGTCAGAGAGTGGAGAGGATGCAGGAACAGCTATCTTGCACAAAGTAACCCACTTTCTACACAAAGCAAGCAGTGGATAGTATTCTTGATTGGTAGGATATGTTCATTCATTCAGTCGTCATGACATCACTAGCCTTTCTGTCTGCAATGGATTCCCCCCAGATACTGGTATTATTAGGGCTGTGAGAGATAAGTCCCATGGCCTGATAGATATGGACATAGATTCAGCACAGGTCACCCCATTGCCCATAGGCTATCTATGGCCATATCAGTGTCTATTAGCAGGCAGCTAAAAATGATACCTGAAATGATGTTGCAGAGTCCTGTGAAGTTCTATTTCATTCTGTTTCATTGAGGGCAGTTTCCTGGACACAGATTAATAATATATAATAATATATGCCATTTAGCAGACACTTTTATCCAAAGCGACTTACAGTCATGTGTGCATACATTCTACGTATGGGTGGTCCCGGGGATCGAACCCACTACCCTGGCGTTACAAGCACCATGCTCTACCAACTGAGCTACAGAAGGACTTAAGCCTAGTCCTGGAATAAAAAGCAAGATCAATACACAATTTAACATGCTTTTTAGACCAGGATTATGCCTAATCTGTGTCCAGGAAACTGCCCCAAGAAGTCTTGTCTGTACAGAATGTTGTGTGTGAGAATATCGCCTTTGAAAAATTGAGCAGTGATGATTGACATTGGTCCCTGGTTGTGAGTTATACAGGGGTGTGGACTGTAGTAAGAGATGGTTTCTTTCTCTTGCAGCTGGCTATTGTCTGCTTGAGATTGTGGTTATTTATAGATACTGTGACATGGTTCAGCTGATGTGGGGTTGTTATGGCGATCTGCCAATTAACTTGTCCCAGACCCTTTTTTTGAAATGGCAGTAGATGTTTAATGCACATTACTCTAATACAATGTAAAGGTTAATTAAAAGCTAAAGGTTATTGGTGTCTTATTGATGTTCAAATGAAGGGAAGTTCATCATAAACAGTGAGTCCCCAGGATCAGTGTTGAGAGACACAGACACACTGACTGTTGTAGATTTCACATCACTGTAAAATATCATGTCATGGCCATTATCTCAACAAACAATTGCCATCTGTTAGGTGAGTTTACTTTGCATTCTAACATTATCGAAAACCTTTCTGTGATTTTATTTGACTCCGGGAAGAAATGTACATAGACCGCCGCCATGCACGTTTGATGGAATTGAGCCCTCTGGCCCTAACTCTTCAATGGGCATATATCTGTGCTAATCTACTGCACTCTAGTGGACATAGATAGTGCACTAAAATAGGGAATAATAAGGCATCCAAAATGTGTGTACTGGCAAATAAACATTTATTAATAAGATGCTTTTGTTTAAACTGTTTGGTAACAAATATTGAAGTGAACATACCAGTTGTAAAATATTCAAAGGTAACAATAACAAAAACAACAAATCCATTGGGATTTTACATCAGGGTGAGGGATCCTAAGAGCATCCCTGTGAGTAGGCCGAAGTCAATAGAGCGTGATAGGAATAACATGTGCTTCAGTAAGTTTTAGCATTTATAGCCATGGTTGTCAATTGTACTGTAGAAATTTAGCGAAAGTCACAGAAATAGAGGTTGTGGTGGCAGCAGCAGAGAAGTACTTGGGATTGCGAGGATTTGCTGCATAACATCTGCAAGGGGTGTTGAGTGGTAGTGTTATGTCCTCTCAGTCTGGAGTAGGACTAGATAGGGTTGAATAGTGAGGTGGGTGGCGTTTTTTGTTGTTGTTGAGAGGTGATGCCAGGGCAATTTTTGTAAATAATATAATGTAGCTAGACCGTTAATGGCCCCACACACCAGTACAGTAGGTGGTGGTGTATGCAACCTAAAAGTTGAATGCGATCTGCCAAGCAAATCCCAAAGAAGAAGAAGAAGAAGGAGGAGTCAGTTTGTCAGAAAGCCACACGAAGAAGAAAGGTCAACGTTGATCTTGTCCATGTGTTGGTCAGCGGTAGTTAGCTAGCTAGCTACTTGTAAACGGGTTTCATCTTGCATTTTTTGTGATTGTACAAATGTCGTAACTGGATAAACTCCGACTTTGTGCTATAAGCAAGTCGTGTATTTAACGATTGTTCGTGGATCACTCGTGAGTCTCCTGCAAATTATTTGTTTAATCTTATAGCAAAAGTGTTATTGCTAGTCATGGTAGCTAGCTAGCTAACCATAGGAAATGTCTTGTGATAAAGCTAGTTTAGTTAACCAGCTATCGTTAGTGATTCAGCTAGCTATCTCCTAATTTTGATCTTCAGAACTTTAACATTATCATAAAGCTTGTTAAACTTCTGAACATGCAATGAAGACATGAGCAATGCAGAAAATTCGAGCCTTGATAGCAAGTCCACGAGTGTTGAGTATCAAAAGCAACGGTAAGCCCAATTTAGTTAAATTAGCTGACTATTTCGAGGGAAAGTCAATTTGAGTATGTCATCGATATTATAGTAGCTGGCGCTCTAACTTTAACTCGTGTTAAGCGGTCAAGTAATGATGACCATTTGTTGGCACCTCCTCCAGGGAACGTTAGTCCTGTAGATGTGACATTATTGGAAGGATGTCACCTGTAGTGATGAACCGTATTGTATTTACATATCCATACCTTTTAGATTAGTACTGATCCACGTTCACTACAGTACCTATGGTGAAGGTTACAAGTATTGATTTCAGCCCAAGGCTGGATTTAATTTCAGAAAGTTGTTCACTCCCCTTATCTGAAAATCACATCTGAGATCAAGGAATTGTATATGTGGAATAACTCTGTGTGAGTGCACACTTACCCTGGTAGTGAATGAACAGGGCTGAAATGTCATAACGTGAATGAAATACATACCTTCACTCACTAGCTATTTTTTTTGTGTTATCAGGTTGGCTTTACAAGTGTGCAGGGATAAGGTGGATAATGAGTGAAGAGTCAGGGAATGTGCAGAACAAGCCACTGAAACGAGTGGAGGAGGGAGATGGAGAGTCGGGTGAGCACATCAGAAAGAAGCTCAAGTCTGATGTAGAACAGACTGGCGATGAGAGGAAACACCCCAAAAGAAAAGTGGTCCTGCTTTTGGCGTATTCAGGCAAAGGTTACTACGGTATGCAGGTTGGTATTAACCCTCTTAATCTTTCCATAAATCGTATCCCATGTGTTTTTAAACAAAATTGCTACTTTCTAAATTCTTAATCTGTTTTGTGTTTCAGAGAAATGCTGGATCTTCCCAGTTCAAAACCATTGAGGATGAGCTGGTTACAGCACTGATTCAGTCTGGGTGCATCCCAGACAACCATGGAGATGATATGAAAAAAATGTCATTCCAAAGATGTGCAAGAACGGACAAGGTATGGGAGACAAACATGGAAAGGGCTTAGTTTCTGTCAGCACAAATTCGTCCCTTTAGCAAGTCGTCTTACATACCTGTGTTTTATACCTGATGTAATGGCCTGCACGGGACAAGACATGCACTGTGTGTGGCCTCAAACACAAATGGATTATTACCTTGCTTTGTGATCAGCACCATTTGTTTTGTCAGGGTGTTTCTGCAGCAGGTCAAGTGGTCTCTCTAAAACTATGGATGATTGAAGACATAAAGGAAAAGCTCAACTCCAATCTTCCACCACAGATCCGAGTGCTGGGTGAGATCGCACTGCTTCCAGTTAAAAGTGTTGGAGATGAGCCTAAACCCTTCACACGGAAGCCCATGGTGTCACAATTAAGAATATGTTCTTGAAGTTTAGGTGGTTGCTTTTGGGAAGTCATTGATTCCACTTTTTGTGAAAATATGTTGGACGTGGGATGACAATGGAATTGTTCATTGTCTCATGCTGTTTATTCTGCTTATTGTTTTGAATATATACTTCTTTTTTTTCTCTAAAAAATAACTTATGTCGCTTTGGTTACCAGTGTGGTTCCACATAGTTTGTGATATTTCTTTTGTCCCGGTAGGTCTGAAACGAGTGACTGGGGGCTTCAATTCTAAAAACAGCTGTGATGCCCGCACATACTCCTACATGCTTCCCACTGTGGCCTTCGCCCCAAAAGACTATAGCACTGACAATTCTATTGCATTCCGCCTGGAGCCAGAGACACTGCAGAGAGTCAATTGTCTGTTTGGCAGATACAAGGGCACTCATAACTTTCACAACTTCACCTCCCAGAAGGCCGCGCGGGACCCCAGCGCCCGCCGTTACATCACAGAGATGACCTGTGGCGAGCCCTTTGTGCGCGGCGGCGCTGAGTTTGCTGAGATTACTGTGCGTGGCCAGAGCTTCATGATGCATCAAATCCGGAAAATGATTGGCCTGGTGATAGCTGTGGTGAAGGGTTATTCTGGGGATGAGGTGTTAAAGCGAAGCTGGGGTGAGGAGAAGGTGGATGTGCCCAAGGCCCCTGGGCTGGGCCTGGTGCTCGAGAAGGTGCACTTTGACATGTATAACAAGCGCTTCGGCGGGGACGGCCTCCATGAGTGCCTGGAGTGGACTGAAGAGGAGCAGGCTATCTTGGCCTTCAAGGAGGAACACATCTACCCCAGCATTGTGGAGACGGAGTGCCAGGAAGGGTCCATGGCCAGCTGGATGGCCACACTGCCCATACATGACTTTAAGGCCACTGCAAAAGGGGCTCAGGATAAGGACAGGGGGCAGGTGGGTGAATCCAACAGAATAATATTTGCCAGTTCAATTGTCAGTGGTTGTTTTTTTAAGTCCAACAAAATGTTCAACATTTAGTAGCTTAATCATCAACTAGGAGCAGTTCACACTGAGGAATCATAAAACTGCTGTCTTTTTGGGAGATGCCATCACCCTCTTTTTTTTCTTTAACCCATAAAATGTTTCCATTTTCAGGATGATGATGATGAGGGTAATGGTTCAGATTCTGCACTTTGAAGATTCCAGCGAGTAGAAAGACACCCTTTGCTGTATCTCTCAAGAATGAGCTTTTGTTTTGCTATGGAAATGCATTGTCAATAATGCCACTGATTTTACATAATACGTTTGAATAAACACTTTGTTCTTTAATTTAAACCATTTTAGCGTGAATCCTTTCCAGTAGTAATCTTTAACACACTGTATTTTGGAGGATTTGTTAGCTGGAAGCAGTCATACAACAAACACTGCTTGAGAAGAGACAGGTCTATGATGGGATGCCATGAAATTAATTGTGGTATTTGATAACAATAATGGTTATCAATTATGGAAGTATATTTCAGTACAGTACTTCTAGAATATTTGAGATACTTGGAATATTATTTGGCCATGCCCAGCACAATATACCCACCGACTGCAAGGGTGTGAAATTAGAACTATGTACATCTTTAGGTTCCACAACTGAAAACAATAGGTCAACTTCGGAGGCGGAAGATAGACACAAATTATTATTTAGAGGAGGAAACATGCCAATGATGTGTAAGGCGTTCTTGAGTGTCTTCAGGTATGTAACTAAACAGAAACCGCTAGAGGGGAGACCTGTATGTTGGGCAACTGCCCAAAGAAGACATAGGTACAGCACATCCACTTGTTATGTTGGAAAAGGTCAGTAATAAATGATTCTGTTCTAGTTAAAAACAAGTCAATATGCTTTGATTTAAATGTACAATATCCTCGCCCATTAGGAAATTCTGACAGAGTAACTGTGAAAAGTTTGGACACACCTACTCATTCAATAGTTGTTCTTTGTTTGAACTATTTTCTACATTGTAGAATAATAGTGAAGACATCAAAACTATGAAGTAACACACATGGAGTCATGTAGTAACCAAAAAAGTGTTAAATAAATCAAAACATATTTTATTTTTCTTTAATTAAAGTAGCCACCCTTTGCCTTGACAGCTTTGCAGACTTTTGGCATTCTCTCAACCAGCTTCACCTGGAATGCTTTTCCAATAGTCTTGAAGGAGTTCCCACATATGCTGAGCACTTGTTGGCTGCTTTTCCTTCACTCTGCGGTCCACCTCATCCCAAACCATCTCAATTGGGTTGAGGTCAGGTGATTGTGAAGGCCAGGTCATTTGTTGCAGCACTCCATCACTCTCCTTGGTCAAATAGCTCCAATGCAGGAGAGTGCCCTGTGTTCACTGATGAAGTTTGCCTCCACGGAAGGGAAGTGTCCCCTCCATGACTTGGACTGGAGTGAACACTACAGCTTCCCAAGGAAACTCATCCAGGTAGGGGGTTCAATGAAATATTACATGTTAGTTGCCTTGCGTGAATGTTACACCATTTAAGAGGTCATTAGGGTTCATTGGTATACCAAAGAGGTAAGTTTGAAACTGGACCCAACTGTATTTATGCCATTTAGCAGCAATGATATATACATAATTGTTCAGCAGACATTCATGCGTACATACATTGTTAGTATGGGTGGCCCCAGCAGGAATTGAACACATGATTATTGGCGTTGCAAGCGCCATGCTCTACTAACAGAGCCACGCCATGCTCTACTAACTGAGCCACGCCATGCTCTACTAACAGAGCCACACCATGCTCTACTAACTGAGCCACGCCATGCTCTACTAACAGAGCCACGCCATGCTCTACTAACTGAGCCACGCCATGCTCTACTAACAGAGCCACGCCAGCCACGCCATGCTCTACTAACTGAGCCACGCCATGCTCTACTAACTGAGCCACGCCATGCTCTACTAACAGAGCCACGCCATGCTCTACTAACTGAGCCACGCCATGCTCTACTAACTGAGCCACGCCATGCTCTACTAACAGAGCCACGCCATGCTCTACTAACTGAGCCACGCCATGCTCTACTAACTGAGCCACGCCATGCTCTACTAACTGAGCCACGCCATGCTCTACTAACTGAGCCACACCTGAAACGTTTAGATTTTGTTCGTCTGTAGCTCTGAACAGGCAGTGGTGGAGTGGCTGCTTTCTCAGGAGGACGATATGGCGCTTCTTATCTCCAGATTTCAGCACTACCCTGATATGGAGGATGTGCGTCACTACGTTTTGAGCTCCGTCCGCGAGAACGTGAGCAGGGTGATGGACAGAAACAAAGGGGTGAGCCCCAACATGGCCTGGTGTCTGTGATTGGAGGTTCTAAATGAGATGGTTTATCGTAGCTTGTTTAGTTGTCTATTTTATAGCGGTTATCCATTGTAAAACATTCTTCACTCTTTTCTCTTCCATCACCTCGGTTGACCTGTGCTCCACACCTTCGCTCAGGTGTTGGACTGTGTTGTCTGACTGATGTTGTTGGTTTAGAATGGTCTTGTCTCTTCAGGCAGTGATGCCCATTTACCAGAACAATGTTTTCACTCTACTGTCCAATGTTAACAGGCCTAGCCAGGAGTGAGAACTCACCAACTTCCTGGTTTAACAGGAAGGTCAGCCCCTTCCAGCTTGCTGTTGTGCTCTTCTACTATATATTAAAATATAACAAATATTTTTTTTGTAAATTGTATGCAACAATTAGAAATTGGCCATGTTATTCCGTTGTTACTGCAAGGGGCTCAAGAGTGTAAAGGTGCCATTAACTTATCAGAGTGGCAGAGATGCCAAATTCTCTGGACGCCTCTTCCCAATAGCTAAACACCTGAAGCTTCGGGACATGTGTAGGGATTCTGACATGTTTTACGTAGCTGCTGCTCCTTCCTCTCCGCGGCCATTATCGGACGTCTTTGTCTGTGTAGCCTATAAACTTGGACATGTTATAGAACAAACTTCTGTCCGTAACAGTAGGTAATTACACATATAAGCACGACACAGACATGCAGTCTTTTTTGCAAACAATGATTGAGTTATATTATTAGCCTAAATGATGTAATGAACAGCAAAATCACTAGCATATGTCAATCTGCTATCCCCCATAGTAGAACAATTGACCTTTTGGTCAGCTTGTCGTTCTGTGCGAGAAAGAAAAGGCCTATTCCAAACAGACTCTGGTACAGCTGTGGGATGATAGATCCCAAATTCATACAACCAGTAGGCCTAGGCTACACCCCAAAATTATTTATTCGCATTAAAAGCAGAGCACAAGGCAGTAGGATACTCACAAATGTTCATTCCATAATGCAATTAACGGGAAAACACCATTGTGAGCGGTTTCATGTGACAGATGAAAATACCCGATAGAAATGTTGAAAGGAGGGAGATCTAAAGATGCAACAATGAACATGGGTTGCTAATATCACCAGGATTATGCCTTTGGCTACTGGACAATGAAAGAAAGTTGTTGGGAGAAAAAGGCTACTTGTTTCAATAGCATATGGAAGTCTTTATAAAATAATTGCCTGCACGTTTGGTTGGATTTGGGCTAGACTACTTTGAAGCATGGCGGTTACCTTCAGCCTCACAGCCTTAGCCTTAACTGATTGTGTGATTTTATTGCCACTTGATTCATTCTACAGCTAAAACACGAAGACTGGAAGGAAGCCAAACTAAAAGTAAGCAAAGTCTCCTATCAACAACAAGAAACTGCATTGTTGTGTCTGGTGATAAGTATTTGTATCGCTGTAAGTGTGAATGTAATGATCATCTCTCCTTCCCATCAGGAAGACACGCGTGGCTCTGAGCGGTCGTGGCTTGGGTTTCTGAAGTATAAGGTATAAGGTCAACTATAACATATAGACCACCTTGTTTGGACAGGAGTCTGCAGCCCAGAATGACATTTTCCTTCTCATGTCTGTCTGTCGCCCCCTGTAGTTACCCAACAGCATGTACAAGAAGGTGCTGGTGATCCTCTGTGACTCGATCCTGCCCCACATAGCAATCCCACACTGATGATCAACTTCCTGGCTGCAGCCTATTGTGTTGGAGAGTTGGGTTTCCATTGTCTGTTTTCATAGACTGTTCTATAGAAGACAATCTGAGTTGATGCTATGCTGTACTGAGAGCAGACCTCTCTTTCATGCTTACTCCATTAACTATCGATGACTGGCATTTCATCCTCACATTTGCTGTAAATTTGTTTAACAGTCAACAACACCTTTTGTCCATTGTGTCTCATCTTTCTCTCAAAGTCACCTGCCAGTCTACTTGGTAGCAGCGTTTGACAAGGGTCTGTCCCACCTGGCCCTGCCTGCTGCCTTGCTCATGGTACTGCCCTTCATCTACAACCTGATCCGCCTCCATCCTGCCTGCTGAGTCCTCATTCACCGCCCCAGTGCAGCAGATGGTAGGGTGTTCCCACTTCACCCCATACACTCACCTGTCTGGAGATGGGAATGAATTAGATACTGATTGTAATGTTGTGGTGGGTTTACATTTAGGCAAAGTCTCAAAGGGCTTTCCAATAGACAGCAGATTGTTTGTCATTTCACGTGTGTGTGCTTGAACAGAAGCCTGTGATGACCCCTACCTGATGGAGGAGGAGGACCCCCACCCAGTGCCATGCCCTGGAAAGCAGCCTGTGAGCTAAAGGTATGTAGGGATATCCAGAGAAACACACATGATCCATAGAGATGAACACAACGAAATCTCACTCATTGCTCTTAACTTTTTACTCTTGCTTTCCTCCTGAGTATAGACTCTTCAGAAGCATTGCCAGCCTGATGTGGCCAAGGCTGCCATGGCTATCAACAAGCCCCTGTCACAGCAGGAGGATGACATCAGCGAGGTCCTGGAGTTATCAACCTATGAGGTGAGGTTTTATTGGTTGGTTAGGATATAATGTCTGGTGTGGATTCTTTCTTTGTTATCATTTCTTTGCATGTATATTTATATTGGTGTTTGTCACCATGTTATTGTTGGAATGTGTTTCCATGTCTGTGCACATAGCGGATGGAGCAGGACCTGAAGCAGAGCAAGACTGTGTCGCTGGAGTTTGACCCTGCCATCAAGCTACTGCAGGGCACTGAAGGAGTGGGGGTACTGGGCCTGCACTTCTCTCTAGAGTAGAGACAAGCAGCACCAGGACATTCATACACCCAGCTCTTTGGACCTCTCTCCAATATCCCCTTTATATTTCAGCTCCACATGTTTCTCTTGTTTTCTGTTTGGGATTCATTGTACTTCAATCATGTGTGTTTCCCGAGTGGCGCAGTGGTGGTCTAAGGCACTGCATCTCAGTGCTGGAGGCATCACTACAGACCCTGGTTCGATCCCAGGCTGTATCACAACCAGCCGTGATCGGGAGACCCATAGGGTGGCGCACAATTGGCCCAGCGTCGTCCATGTTTGGCCGGGATAGGCCGTCATTGTAAATAAGAATTTGTTCTTAACTGACTTGCCTAGTTAAATAAAGGTACAATAAAAAATATAAACCTTAGGAAACTGTGCGCTGTGTTTAATATTGAGGCTTATTGTCGGATAAGATTTACAATGTTTTGTAGATGTTGACATTGGTATTCATATGTGCAATCTCTGTTGGACATGGAATGATACAATATCTATAACCATTTTAAGCAGAAGTCATATAAAGTTTGACAGGGAGGGAGTTGCACTTAAAAGATACATTCACAACTCTATGCACCATGTTTATAATGCATTTCAATGGGCGCATTGAGATATAAAAATAAGGCAATGAAGTTGTTCAGAAATCCACCTAGAGTTTGATCATGATTCTGTTACAGTACATTACACAGTCATTAAGCGTCTTCTGTACAGGGGAGTTTTGTTAAGCGCTCAGATGCTTGGTCTCAGTACGCAGTACGGTTTAGGAAACATAAGGACCGTGTCTTTCATATCAGTCACAAATCATTTTCAGAAAACAAAAGGTTAAATTGATACCCACTTTCACAGAGTTAGTGTACCGGAGGAGGAAGGCACCCATAGCTGTATGAATCTGTGCAAAACTGCTACAGAACGTGTATATATTTTTTTATATATACTGCTACAGAACGTGTATATTTTTTATTTAAATGATTCATTCTCGCTGTTGAAAGATTAGGTCCATATCGAAAGCCGTATTGCATTAGATTAGATTCCATTTTTCTCACATGAGGTATGTCCTACATTGGAACCCGTAGGATTGCTCGGCATTTATTGGCTGATTGTCACTGCTTACGTCAATACGCGGAGCTGCTTCCTGAAGCTTAGCAGATCCAGCAAAATAGAAGATGGTAAGTCTGGAAAGACAGTAAATATTAGATTTCGAGGCTTATTTATGTTTCGTGAACATTACTTGTATGAAGACGTGAGCACTAGCCTTGTTACCGTAAAATCTACCTCTAGATCCCGGTAAATAACACTTGTGAAGTCTGTTGGTCTGCTAAGTTAGCTAGCTACGATCACATGACAGTTGAAAATGTGATCTGAATAAGCATCAAAACACCGCCTGTATTCGGTTGTACTTTAAATTTGTCATTATTTGTTCGTTTTTACAAATCGGTGTGATGAGCTTGCTCGAGTAGCTAGCTAACGTTATTTAATTTCCTTCTCAAATTGTTAGCAAGCTTCAGACAGTAGCTAACTAGTCAGAAATGCTAGCTGGCGTGTGATTTTTCAAAAACAAAATCTGGTTTAACTAACGTTACCACACCATGTGCTTTACACATCGCAGTTATCTACGAATATAAATTCAGTAATGTGAGTTTGTATTTGTTTGATTTGAACTTTATGGCCCTCTTAACGTTTTGTGTCAGTGCACCAACCAAACGTTACTGCTTGGTAGGGACACTTCATCACTCACACTCCCTAGTTTTCTATAACCTACAACCCACTAACCATTAAGGCTATTTACTATTGTCACCTAGCTAACACTTCTTATTTGTTATGAATATTTCATTTACTTTATTCATCCACTTTTAATTTATAATTTCAGTTTTTTCACTCTTGTTCTTTGATCTTTGACCACGCTTCATGTAAATCTCTCCACGCACATCTTGCTTTCCACCCCTTTCACCCTCCCCCCCCACCCTCCCCACCCTCCCACCACTCCCTGTCTCCAATCAACCTCTGCTTGTATTCAGGCTGTTCACCGGGTAAGTGTCCTGCTCTGTGTTGGATCTTGTCTTCTGTAGTCTTGTTTTGGGGGGGGAGAGATGGCTGTCATAGTAACACTCCACACATCACTATTCTCTGCAGGTTAGGCCTATAATGATGCCCTAATAGCAAATATATATTCATTTATTGCATTCATCCATTAACACACATAGACACTTAGAATGCTGCATTCCATTCAGGTGAGAATATTGAGCAATTCTGATTTTTATTTATCGGTAACCACGTTTCCATCCACAGTTTTTATGCGAGTAAAGTAGCAACATCAAAATTGTCAAAGGTTTTAAAATAATTCTAATAAATGCAATAGTTGGATAATGGATAAAGATACTCCAAGCTGTTTTAATTCTTTTTAATCCATCAGATATTTACTGAATTATAGCACACACAATGTTTACTGGCACGGACAAATAATGAATGGCTTTCAAGGGATTGTCAGATTTCACTTTTTTATTTATAGACACTGAAATATACATTTTTTAAAAATGGTATCAGGTAACAAAAAATGGTGTTAAAAATAAAGACAATTATTTGTGCCTCAGTTGCATAAAGACAAAAGTATCCATAATAATCTCATCATGTAGGCTATCCTACCAGCACTGTATCTGCGAGCTTTTGGCAAGAGCTCTGGTGCTAAAACCAGACTAGGCACATTCGCTATCTAACACAACCGTTTTTGTGACAAAACTATCGGTTTAGTTGAAAATGCGATCGTAGTCGCACACTGAATTTGGTTGGAGACTCATAACTGGTGGAGAAATGCGTATCATTTTCTTTATGCAGATTTTAGAATAATCACATGAAAATCTGTCGCCAATTGGATGGAAACCTAGCTAGGACCCACTTTTCCATCCTGTTTTTATGCGAGTAAAGTCATACTGTATATTAAAAGAGAAATCACAACAGCAGTGATGGAAACAGGAAGTTCCAGTACAATTTCACTAATTGGATGGAAACCAACCGTTGAAGTTGGACGTTTAACATACACTTAGGTTGGAGTCATTAAAACTCGTTTTTTCAACCACTCCGCAAATTTCTTGTTAACAAACTATAGTTTTGGCAAGTCGGTTAGGACATCTACTTTGTGCATGACACAAGTAATTTTTCCAACAATTGTTTACAGACAGATTATTTCACTTATAATTCACTGTTCCAGTGGGTCAGATGTTTACATACACTAAATTGACTGTGCCTTTAAACAGCTTAGAAAATGGCTTTTTTTTCTGAGGTCTTAGCTGATTTCCTTTGATTTTCCCACGATGTCAAGCAAAGAGGCACTGAGTTTGAAGCTAGGCCTTGAAATACATCCACAGGTACACTCCAATTGACTAACGTTATGTAAATTAGCCTATCAGAAGTTTCCTGAAGGTACCACGTTCATCTGTACAAACAATAGTACGCAAGTATGAACACCATGGGACCATGCAGCCGTCATACTGCTCAGGAAGGAGACGCGTTCTGTCTCCTAGAGATTCACGTACTTTGGTGCGGAAAGTACAAATCAATCCCAGAACAACAGCAAAGGACCTTGTGAAGATGCTGGAGGAAACAGGTACAAAAGTATCTATATCCAAAGTAAAACAAGTCCTATATCGACATAATCTGAAAGGCCGCTCAGCAAGGAAGAAGCCACTGCTCCAAACCCGCCGTAAGAAAGCCAGACTATGGTTTGCAAATGTACATGGGGACATACTTTTTGGAGAAATGTCCTCTGGTCTGATGAAACAAAAACAGAACTGTTTGGAGGAAAAAGGGGGAGGCTTGCGAGCCGAAGAACACCATCCCAACCGTGAAGCACAGGGGTGGCAGCATCATGTTGTGGGGGTGCTTTGCTGCAGGAGGGACTGGTGCACTTCACAAAATAGATGGCACCATGAGGAAGGAAAATTATGTGAAAATACTGAAGGAACATCTCAAGACATCAAGTTAAAACGTGGTCGCAAATGGGTCTTCCAAATGGACAATGACCCCAAGCATACTTCCAAAGTTGTGGCAAAATGGCTTAAGGGCAACAAAGTCAAGGTATTGGGAGTGGCCATTACAAAGCCCGGACCTGAATCCAATAAAGAATTTGTGGGTAGAACTGAAAAAGCTTGTGCGAGCAAAGAGGCCTACAAACCTGACTCAGTTACACCAGCTCTGTCAGGAGGAATGGGCCAAAAATTCACCCAGCTTATTGTGGGATGCTTGTGGAAGGCTACCCAACACATTTGACCCAAGTTAAACGATTTAAAGGCAATTCTACCAAATTCTAATTGAGTGTATGTGAACTTCTGACCCACTGAGAATGTGATGAAAGTAAAGCTGAATTAAATAATTTTCTATTATACTGACGTTTCACATTCTTAAAATAAAGTGGTGATCCTAACTGACCTAAGACAGGGAATTATTACAAGTATTAAATATCAGGAACTGTGAAAAACTGAGTTGAAATGTGTTTGGCGAAGGTGTATGGGGTGGCAGGGTAGCCTAGTGGTTAGAGTGTTGGACTAGTAACCGGAAGGTTGCAAGTTCAAATCCCCGAGCTGACAAGGTACAAATCTGTCGTTCTGCCCCTGAACAGGCAGTTAACCCACTAGGCCGTCATTGAAAATAAGAATTTGTTCTTAACTGACTTGCCTGACTTGCCTGGTTAAATAAAAAATGTAAACATCCGACGTCAATCAATTAACTTTACTTGTTTGGGCCTACCGAGTGGCACAGTGGTCTAAGGCAGTGCTTGAGGTGTTATACAGACCCGTCTAAGGCACTGCAGTGCTTGAGGTGTCATACAGACCCGGGTTCGATCCCAGGCTGCGTTACAGCCGGCCGTGACCGGGAAACCTTTAAGGCAGCGCGCAATTGGGCCAGCGTTATCCGGGTTAGGGGAGGATTTGGCCGGCCGGGATTTACTTGTCCCATCATGCTCTAGTGACTCCTTGTGGCAGGTCGGGAGCCTGCAAGCTGACCTCGGTTGCCAACTGGACGGTGTTTCCTCCGACACATTGGTGCGGCTGGCTTCCAGGTTAAGCGAGCAGTGCGGCTTGGCAGGGTTGTGTTTCGGAGGATGCATGGCTCTCGACCTTCCGCCTTTCCTGAGTGCGTACAGGAGTAGCAGGGATGGGACAAGACTGTAACTACCAATTGGCTAGCATGAAAAAGGGGTAAAAGTACTTTTCTTGTTTGTCTGAAACAAGGATTATTTTGATTAGTTGCGGGTCAGACTAACTGATCCAAACGTGGGAATAGCCTTGTCCCTAAGGGGACAAGCTTGTGTTTTGCCAATTTGGTCAAGGACTAAATCTTCTCTTCCAGCGCTAATTACGATGGAGTATTGATATACCCTACCTAAGAGAACATACAGTTAGAGTAAAGCAAAAAAAGTGATCATCCAACTCGATGACCGATGTTGTGGTATTTTTTTATGATGAATTGACATTCAATACAACAGACTTGTTGAAAATGTGCAAGTCACATGTTGAATTTCAATTAATTTCCTGAGTTGACTGAGCTGAAATGGTATAGATTCCAAACTTAATGTCACCCTAATTGACAGCCTACATTTCGTAAGTATGACTGAGCCCCCACTCGTAACTGTTGCCAACATAAATACTGTTGCTAACATAGCTCTCCGTCCATCGTTTGATGACAGTTGGTCCTGGTGTTAGGTGACCTGCACATCCCCCACCGATGCAACACCCTTCCAGCCAAGTTCAAGAAGCTGCTAGTGCCAGGCAAAATCCAGCACATCCTCTGTACAGGCAACCTTTGCACCAAGGAGAGCTATGACTACCTGAAGACCCTGGCTGGGGATGTACACATCGTCAGGGGAGACTTTGATGAGGTTTTTGTCTCTGCTTCCCTTCTGCTTTATTACATGATCCATTATCTTGAAACTTTATATGTAACCCTTTAATGGGTTAGAACAGTGGATGAACTTTAGTGTGTTTTTGACCTTCTCTGCCCTACAGAACCTGAACTACCCGGAGCAGAAGGTGGTGACCGTGGGTCAGTTTAAGATCGGCCTGATCCATGGGCACCAGGTCATCCCATGGGGGGACATGGCAAGCCTAGCCCTGCTGCAGAGGCAGCTTGACGTCGACATCCTCATCTCTGGACACACGCACAAGTTCGAGGCCTTCGAAAACGAGAACAAGTTCTACATCAACCCCGGCTCAGCAACTGGAGCCTACAACGCACTGGAAAGGTAATGGAGGCATTTTTACAGATTAAGGCGCTCACATATTTATTGGGTCATTTAGCAGGTGACTTGGTAAATTGCTAACCGCTAGCATTAATCTGAGCCTTCCTCCCTTTTGTTTGGTTTCTCCTCAGCAACATCATCCCATCCTTTGTATTGATGGACATCCAAGCATCCACAGTGGTGACGTATGTCTACCAGCTCATCGGAGATGATGTGAAAGTGGAGAGGATTGAGTACAAGAAATCCTAAAACCAGGACTGAAGTAGGGGGCTCTATTGTTCACTTAGCGTATCGTTTCATTCCTTTCTACCTGCAGCTCCAACTACGTCACCATTAATGCTTGACTTGGGCAGGAGCTGCACCTCAAATGTTCTACTGCTTGAGCTCCTGTTCCTCTTATAGAATAATAGCGCCAAAGTATTGTGGAGCTCCTGCACCTAAATATAAACAGTACCAGCACACAAAATGAGTACCGGAACCTATTCATGTCCAAGTCAAGCACTGGTCACCACAATGCTAATGCTGTACCACATCTGTTTGCCACTTAACTCTACAAAGAAATGTACAATATTGTTTTATTTCATCAGCATTTGCTTGTGTTCGACCCACCATCTGGTGTCTGTAGAGAATGCAATAAGGTCACGAGTTTGCGTAATGTCATTTAAAATAAATATTTTTAATTTTACATATTGGGATGTAAAATGTCCTGTAAGTACATGTAACTCCATGGCCTTTATCTTCCTGTAGTGGGCCTTCTCTCACTCATTTTCCCCACAATAAAAATCCAATTTCACTTTCTTTCAGCCACTTGTTGTCATTTAATTGTAAGACTAACACCTATAGAAAAATGTCAACGCATGTAAAAACACTGTCAACAAATGACCATCGCTGTCATGTATCCGATAAGTTAGTGAATTAGTCATCTCCCCCATGAACAGTGATCTCATGCATTCACTCATCTCCTCCAACTCCAGGTCATCTTCCCACTGGTTGAACCCTGATGACAAAGGCACAGATGTAAACATGGCATAATTTAGGGTAGAAAAAAATTGTGCAATACTAAAGCTTCAATAACTGCCCTGGGCGCTTTCAAACACACAGTGCCTTTGGAAAGTATTCAGACCCCTTGACTTTTTCCACATTTTGTTACATTACAGCCTTATTCGATAATGGATTAAATGACCAAATTTCCTCAGCAATCTACACACAATACCCCATAATGCCAAAGCAAAAAGTTATTTTTAGAAATGTAGCAAATGTATTAAAAACAGATACCTTATTTACATAAGTATTCAGACCCTTTGCTATGAGACTTGAACTTGAGCTCAGGTGCATCCTGTTTCCATTGATCATCCTTGAGATAATTCTACAACTTGATTGGAGTCCACCTGTGGTAAATTGAATCGATTGGACATGATTTGGAAAGGAATATGCCTTCCTACATAAGGTCCCACAATTGACAATCCGTGAGGTCGAAGGAATTGCCCTTAGAGCTCCGAGACAGGATTGTGTCGAGGTACAGATCGAGTCGCACAGCAAAGGGTCTGAATCCTTCTGTAAATAAGGTATGATGGAACTGGCTCTCATGAGGACCGCCACAGGAAAGGAAGACCCAGAGTTACCTCTGCTGCAGAGGATAAGTTCATTAGAGTTACCAGCCTCAGAAATTGCAGCCCAAATAAATGCTTCACAGAGTTCAAGTAACAGACACATCTCAACATCAACTGTTCAGAGGAGACTGTGTGAATCAGGCCTTCATGGTTGAATTGCTGCAAAGAAACTACTATGAAGAGACACCAATAAAAATAAGAGACTTGCTTGGGCCAAGAAACACAAGCAATGGACATTAGACTGGTGGAAATCTGTCCTTTAGTCTGATGAGTCCAAATTTGAGATTTGTCTTTGTGAAATGCAGAGTAGGTGAACGGATGATCTCCACATGTGTGGTTCCCACCGTGAAGCATGGAGGAGGAGGTGTGATGGTGCTTTTCTGGTGACAATGTCAGTGATTTATTTAGAATTTAAGGCACACTTAACCAGCATGGCTACCAGAGCATTCTGCAGAGATACACCTTCCCTTTTAGTTTGCCCTTAGTGGGACTATCATTGGTTTTTCATCAGGACAAAGATGGGCAAACCCTTGAATGAGTAGGTGTGTCCAAACTTTTGACTGGGTCTGTGTATATATACTGAACAAAATTATTAAACAAAACATGCAACAATTTCAAAGATTTTTACTGAGTTACAGCTCATTTGAGGAAATCAGTCAATTGAAATAAATTCATTAGGCCCTAATCTATGGATTTTACATGACTGGGAATACAGATATGCATCTGTTGGTCACAGATATCTTAAAAGAACTCACAATGGGCTTCTGGATCTCGTCACGAATTGCCATCGATAAAATGCAATTGTGTTCGTTGTCTGTAGCTTATGCCTGCCAATAACCTCATTACTGGCTCAAATAGCAGACCAATCGGCCTGTTACTAGTAAACATAGTAAACTTCTGGAAAAAATGGTGTTTGACCAGATACAATTTTAATTTAAAGTAAACAAATTGACAACAGACTTTCAGCATGCTGATAGGGAAGGACATTCAACAAGCACAGCACTTATACACATTACAGATGATTGGCTGAGAGAAATTGATGATAAGTTTGTGGGGGCTGTTTTGTTAGACTTCAGTCAATGATAATGGCTTTACACCCCCTGCCATCTTGTGGATAAAGAGTTACTTGTCTAACAGAACACAGAGGGTGTTCTTTAATCCAACATATTCCAGGTGGAATCAGGAATTCCCCAGGGTAGCTGTTTAGGCCCCTTACTTTTTTCAATCTTTACTAATGACATGCTTTGAACAAAGCCAGTGTGTCTATGTATGCGGATGACTCAGCACTATACATGTCAGCTACTACAATGACTGAAATGACTGCAACACTCAACAAAGAGCTGGAGTTCGTATCACAATGGGTGGCAAGGTATAAGTTAATCCTAAATATTTTGAAAACGAAAAGCATTGTATTTGGGACAGATCATTCACTAAACCCTAAACCTTAACTAAATTTCGTAATGAATAATGTGGAAATTGAGCAAGTTGAGGTGACTAAACTGCTTGGACTAACCCTGAATTGTAAACAGTCATGCTCAAAACATGTTGATACAACAGTAACTAAAATGGGGAGAAGTCTGTCTATAATAAAGTGACGCTCTACCTTCTTAACAACACTATCAACAAGGCAGGTCCTACAAGCTATAGTTTGGTTTCACCTAAACTACTGTTCAGTCGGGTGGTCAGGTGCCACAAAGAGACACTTAGGAAAATGACAATTGGCTCAGAACAGGGCAGCATGGCTGGCCCTTAAAAGTACACGGAGAGCTGACATTAATGAAATGCATGTCAATCTCTCATGGCTCAAAGTGGAAGAGAGATTGACTTCCTCACTACTTGTTTTTGTAAGAAATGTGTTGACAAGCTGAATGTACCGAGCTGTCTGTTTAGACTACTAGCACACAGCCCCAAACACCCATGCATACCCCACAAGACATGCCATCAGAGGTCTCTTCACAAGTCCAGAACAGACTATGGGAGGCGCACAGTACTACACAGAGCCATGACTACATGGGTAACAACACACCTTATTTAACAGCGGGGACTGTGAAGAGACGCACACAAAGCTACAGACACATGCATACACACACAAGCGCTAGCACACACACCCTTCACACATGTATATTGTAATATTGTTGTATGGTGGTATTATCAATCACATTTATTTATTTATAAAGCCCTTCTTACATCAGCTGATGTCACAAAGTGCTATACAGAAACCCAGCCCCAAACAGCAAGCAATGCAGGTGTGGCTAGAAAAAACTCCCTAGAAAGGCCGGAACCTAGGAAGAAACCTAGAGAGGAATCAGGCTATGAGGGGTGGCCAGTCCTCTTCTCACTGTGCTGGGTATTATACATTTTGTATTGTAAATGTGTATTAATGTTATGATGTACTGTTTTATATTTTGTTTTATATGTAATGTAAGTGGCTTCATGTGTTTGAACCCCAGGAAGAGTACAAATACCCTAATAAATACAAATACAAATACCATAACCCCACCATGGGTCACTCTGTTCACAACGTTGACATCAGCAAACCACTCGCCCACACAACGCCATACACGTGGCCTTCGGTTGTGAGACCGGTTGGACGTACTGTCAAATTCTCTAAAACGACGTTGTAGGCGGCTTATGGTAGAGAAATTAACATTAAATTCTCTGGTGGACATTCTTGCAGTCAGAACGCCAATTGCACACTCCGTCAAAACTTGAGACATCTTGTGGCATTGTATTGTGTGACAAAACTGCACATTTTAGAGTGGCCTTTTATTGTCCCCAGCACAAGGTGCATGTGTCATCCTGGTTAATCAGCTTCTTGATATGTCACACCTGTCAGGTGGATGGATTATCTTGGCAAATCAGATGTTCCAGAACTGGAACATGCTGTTCTACACGTCTACACGTCGATCGAGAGCATCCCAAATGCCATAACCCAACCGCCACCATGGGGCACTCTGTTCACAACGTTGACATCAGCAAACCACTGACTCTTGTGAGGATGACAAGCACGTAGATGAGCTTCCCTGAGACTGTTTCTGACAGTAACAAAACCGCAGTTTCATCAGCTGTCCGGGTTGCTGGTCTCAGACGATCTCGCAGGTCAAGAAATCGGATGTGGAGTTCCTTGGCTGGCGTGGTTACACGTGGTCTGTGGTTCAAATCAAATCAAACTTTATTTGTCATATGGGCCCGAATACAACAAGTGTAGACTTTACCCTGAAATGCTTACTTACAAGCCCTTAACCAACAGTGTAGTTCAAGAAGAGTTAAGAAAATATTTACCAAGTAGACTAAAACAAAAAGCAATACTTAAAAGGTAACACAATAACAATAACAATAATAAGGCTATATACAGGGGGTACGGTACCGAGTCAGTGTGCGGGGGTACAGGTTAGTTTAGGTAATTTGTACATGTAGGTGGGGGTAAAGTGACTATGCATAGATAATAAACAGTGAATAGCATCAGTGTACAAAAGGGAGGGGGAGGCAATGTACATTTTCTGGTGGCGATTTTATTAATTGTTCAGCAGTCTTATGGCTTGGGGGTAGAAGCTGTTGAAGAGCCTCTTGGGCATAGACTTGGCGCTCCGGTACCGCTTGCCGTGCGGTAGCAGAGAATACAGTATATAACTTGGGTGACTGGAGTCTGACAATTTAATGGTCTTTCCTCTGACACCGCCTATTATATAGGTCCTGGATGGTGGGAAGCTTGGCCCCAGTGATGTACTGTGCCGTTCGCACTACCCTCTCTAGCGCCTTACGGTCAGATGCCGAGCAGTTGCCATACCAGGCGGTGATGCAACCGGTCAGGATGCTCTTGATGGTGCAGCTGTGGACCCATGCCAAATATTTTCAGTCTCCTGAGGGGGAAAAGGTTTTGTCGTGCCCTCTTCACAACTGTCTTGGTATGTTTGGACCATGATAGTGTGTTGGTGATGTGGACACCAAGGAAAATCCAACTCTCAACTCACTCACCTACAGCCCCATCGATGTTAATGGGGGCCTGTTCGGCCCGCCTTTTCCTGTGGTCCACGATCAGCTCCTTAGTCTTGCTCACATTGAGGGAGAGGTTGTTGTCCTGGCACCACACTGCCAGTTCTCTGACCTCCCTATAGGCGGTCTCATCGTTGTTGGTGATCCGGCCTACCACTGTTGTGTCGTCAGCAAACTTAGTGATGGTGTTGGAGTTGTGTTTGGCCATGCAGTCGTGGGTGAACAGGTATTACAGAAGGGGACTAAGTACACACCCCTGAGGGGCCCCAGTGTTAAGGATCAGCATGGCAGATGTGTTGTTGCCTACTCTTACTACCTGGGGGCGGCCGGTCAGGGAGTTCAGTATCCAGTTGCAGAGGGAGGTGTTTAGTCCCAGAGTCCTTAGCTTAGTGATGAGATTCGTGGGCACTATGGTGTTGAACGCTGAGCTGTAGTCAATTAATAACATTCTCACATAGGTGTTCCTTTTGTCCAGGTGAGAAAGGGCAGTGCAGAGTGCGATTGAGATTGCATCATCTGTGGATCTGTTGGGGCGGTATGCGAATTGGAGTGGGTCTAGGGTGTCCAGGAGGATGCTGTTGATGTGAGCCATGACCAGCCTTTCAAAGCACTTCATGGCTGACGACGTGAGTGCCATGGGGCGGTAATCATTTAGGCAGGTTACCTTTGCTTCCTTGGGCACAGGGACTATGGTGGTCTGCTTGAAACATGTAGGTTGAAAATGTCAGTGAAGACACTTACCAGTTGGTCTGTGCATGCTTTGAGTACACGTCCTGGTAATCCGTCTGGCCCAGCGGCTTTGTGAATGTTGACCTGTTTAAAGGTTTTGTGTCACATCGGCTACCGAGAGAGTTATCACACAGTCATCCAGAACAGCTGGTGCTCACGTGCATGCTTCAGTGTTGCTTGCCTCGAAGCAAGCATAAAAGGCATTTAGCTCGTCTGGTAGGCTCGCGTCACTGGGCAGCTCGTGTCTGGGTTTCCCTTTGTAGTCCGTAATATTTTTAGAGCCCTGCCACATCCGACGAGCATCAGAGCCGGTGTAGTATGATTCGGTCTTAGTCCTGTATTTATGCTTTGCTTGTTTGATGGTTCGTCTGAGGGCATAGCGGGGTTTCTTATAAACGTCCGGATTAGTCTCCCGCTCCTTGAAAGCGGCAGCTCAAGCCTTTAGCTCGATGCGGATGTTGCCTGTAATCCATGGCTTCTGGTTGGGATCTGTACGTACAGTTACTGTGTGTGCACTTTGTCGATGCACTTATTGATGAAGCCGATCAATGCCATTGGATGAATCGCAGGGTGGCAGGTTGCCTAGAGGTTAGAGCTTTGGACTAGTAACCGAAAGGTTACAAAATTGAATCCCCAAAATCTGTCCTTCTGCCCCAAGGCAGTTAATCCACCTTTCCTAGGCTGTCATTGAAAATTAAGAATTTGTTTTTAACTGACTTGCCTAGTTAAATGAAAGTAAAATAAAATGTAAATAAATTCCAGTCTGTGCTAGCAAAGCAGTCCCATGGTGTAGCATTCTAAAATAAAATGTGATTTGTCCAAAGCACAAGGTGTAATGATCTTGACGTTTAATCAGCTTCTTGATTTGCCACACTGTCAGGTTGATGGCAAAGGAGAAATGCTCACAGAGAGGGATGGGAACAAACTTCTGCACAAAATGTTTGTGTATATGGCACATTTCTGGGATGTTTTATTTCAGCTCATGAACCATGGGACCAACACTTTACATGTTGCGTTTGTATTTAGATATCGGCGCGCAGGTGAAATTGTTCTTCTTCTTTTAGGTGTTATTGGTGGATTTCATCCAAAAAGGTATCCAGGCTGTATCACAACCGGCCGTGATCGGGAGTCCCATAGAGCGGCGCACAATTGGCCCAGCGTCGTCCGGGTTTGGCCGGTGTAGGCCGACATTGTCAATACGAATTTGTTCATAACTGACTTGTCTAGTTAAATAAAGTTTACATAAAAAACATGTAAAAAAGTAAAAGTTGTATTGCCGCTACAAAAGGCACAGTTGTTTGTGCGCATGCGTGAAAATATACCTCTTGATTCGAACGGTATCTTTTGCCCGGAAACGATACCCGTATTTAGTGAAAGTTTTCTGTCTGCAAGCATGTTGGCTGCGCATTTTACTCGCCGTCATTGTTTTGCAATATTAGTCTTGAAGAATTAAGCGACATTTTTTGGGGGTCATTTCAGTCCATGTAGTTTTCGGGATAGGATATAGCAGAAATGCCTCGTTATGCTCAACTGGTGATGGGCCCCGCTGGAAGTGGAAAGGTGGTTTACTAGATTAAGTAACGTTATTTATCCACACAGCCTGTGGTTTAAACTAGCTATTTAGCTATTAAACTAGCTAACTAAATAGGTGTTTGTTGGTTGTTCCATGTCGATTCCAAAATTAGCAGGGCTAGGCTATGTTTACAATTAATGCCATTTCACACATTATTAACATATCTAGCGATACCACTTGCTAGATTGTTAGTGGGCTAGCTAACGGAGTTGCAACCAATTATTTATATATACACTATTGGTTGCAACGTCAAACTGCTTACAGGCACTGCCATTGCCATTTCAGAAATGCAGTTGTGGCACTTTAATAATGTGCTTGTACTGTAGCGGTTACTTGATTTATCCTATTCACTGTTCTCATATCATCATGTATGTTTTTGCCACCGATATTAAAGTCAGCTGTGGTTTCTATATATCTCCCGCCTCTCCTCAGAGTACCTACTGCTCTACACTGATCCAGCATGCGGCAGCCATAAACCGCTCTGTACAGGTGGTCAACCCCAGACCCAGCCGCTGAACACTTTGATGATGATGATGATGGAGATGATGATGATGGTGGAGATGATGATGGTGATATACATTACAAAATATTAAGTTCACCTGCTCTTTCCATGACAGACTGACCAGGTGAATCCAGGTGAAAGCTATCATTCTTTATTGATGTCACTTAAGTTAGTGTAGATGAAGAGGAGGAGACAGGTAATAGAAGGATTTTTAAGCCTTGAGATAACTGAGACATGGATTGTGTATGTGTGCCATTCAGAGGGTGTATGGGCAAGACAAAACATTTTGAAGTGCCTTTGAAGGGGGGGTATGGTAGTAGGTGCCAGGCTCACCGGTTTGTGTCAAGAACTGAAACGCTGCTGGGTTTTTCCACACTCAACAGTTTCCCATGTGTATCAATAATGGTCCTCCACCCAAATGACGTCCAGCCAACTTGACACAACTGTTGGAAGCACTGGAGTCAACATGGGCCAGCATCCCTGTGGAACGCTTTCAACACCTTGTAGAGTCCATGCCCCAACGAACTGAGGATGTTCTGAGGGCAAAAGGGGGATGCAACTCAATATTAGGAATGTGTTCTCAATTTCACCCGAATCCCTCCCCATCCCTGTCTGTGAAGCTCCCCCATCCCTGTCTGTGAAGCTCCCCCATCCCTGTCTGTGAAGCTCCCCCATCCCTGTCTGTGAAGCTCCCCCATCCCTGTCTGTGAAGCTCCACCACGTGACCTGTCGATTTTTGACTGTAAAGCAGAATTTAATGGAAATTAAGAAGACGTTTCTTGTTGAATATCTGGATTAAACTATTGTAAAACAACGTTTGGGCATTTATTGCCATGAAAATGGTGATCAATTGCGCCACCCTGTGGTCATTCATATATTGCCCACAGCGCGTCTCTATTCGTTGGTCTTATTTCCTGTCAATTGTGTTGGGTGGGACAGGCGGAAGCAGCAGCAGGGCGAGTAGCAGTAGTGTCCTGACAAACGCTTACAATTCTTGTTTGTTTGCTGGGGCTGAAATATTTACATTAGTCTCTCGAAATGCCGGTAAGTAACTAAAATATTACGACCACCTCTTAAATGAACAACCTTTTAAGTGTGTTCTCTGTGATGTAAATATTTGTGTCTTCCCCAATCTGTATCGACCATAGCATTTTCTAGTTAGCTAACGTTAAGTCATTTCAGTCTTGACAAAAATAACGTGGCAACGAAATTGTAAAAATATTGCTCGATATTAGTCTGTAGTTGCCAATTGAATGAAAACCGGTCAAAAAGAGACGTGTTAATTTATGCAGCCAATGGAGTTAGTAGTTTGGTGGGTTTAGCTGCTAGCTAATCTGCTAGTTTAGTAGCTATAGCTCGGACCGCTCTCCAGTACAGTAGAGTGTTGGCATTCTCATTTTCTCAAAAAGATCATCTCATAGTCATTATATATATATATATATATATATCTCAACTGTTTCACTTTCCTTTGCAGGCGTACCACTCTGGCTTGATGGATGGGGACACCAAGATGGTGGGGAACATGGCTATGCTGCCACTAAAAACCCAATTCAAGGGCCCTGCAGCGAAAGAGAGTATGTTTCAACTAGCAAATTTAACACAGTTTTTAAAGAGCTGGTGTTGACATTCTTGCCTAATTTACCGTACTCCACCCATCGGGTTTAGAAAATAGCCTACAAGAATGTACAAAGTTCTTGTGTGATATGAACCATGTTTCGATCATAAGTAGGATATCTATCTTTCAACCTGTGCATTTTCTTAACTTCCACGTGACTGTGGTTACCTGGTGGTTCATGTTGCTTACTTATTAGGTGCCATGAGTCGCTCAAGTGTTTGTTCTCTTTATTTTTAAGTACTTGGCCAGCATCCCCTAACTTCCTCTATTTTCAACTCCTCTTTTGTTATTTCAGGCAAAGATTCAGACATCATTGAGGAGGCCATCTACTATTTCAAAGCTAATGTCTTCTTTAAGAATTACGAAATCAAGGTAAGGCAACATTGAAATGTGCAAAAAAAAATTGTTTATAGCAAAATGGTGATTGTTAAAACTGGAAGTGGTCACCTGCTATTTATGGAATGCTGTCTGTTTGAGTATAATAGAGTAGACTACATGTTATAAGGAAGTTAATGTTTCTACAGTACCTCCCCCTTTCTACAGTGGCTTGGCCTGTGGTATCCCGCATGCCCCAGCCTGCTTCTCTGAATATTGCCCTTGGCAATGCAGTATTCTCATAGCTCTGTTAGCAGTGCTTAGTTAGGCAGTGACTGAAACTAGGTTCTGCTCTCATACACCCATAGACAAAGAGTACTCACAGTTTTTTTGATAGCAAATTCAACAGGGACCCTTAATAATTGGAACATAACTGGAGCGAATATAAGGAGTTTTACTATGACTTCTGCTGTGCATGGCCGGACAAACCAAGTCGCAAGGTCGCGGGAAGGAACATTTTTCTTTTTCCATAGAGAACCTTTTGCAAATTTCCTGCAATTCTACTAATTTTGTCATGTTGGGGGGGTATCAAATGTATAATTGGAGTATTCTAGTGGATACCAATGTCCCTGTGAGCCTCCTAGGCCCATGCTGCCCAGGGTTAAAGGGATTCTCCAGTACTTTTGTATACGTTCTAGGCAGTAGTTCTGAAAGTAGTGCCCACAAGCTAAAAGTGGAGGAACAATACTTGTAATTTATTTGGAAAAATACAATTTGATTCAGTGAAAGGTTTCTTTTCATTTTGGTAAGAGATTAAAATGTAATGAATTGACAGTTATTTGCTGATGTAAAAATATAAATGTACCGTTTTTAGGTTGTCATATTTGAGGTGTGGAAAATGGGGTCCGCCAGGAAAAAGTGGTCTCAAGCTGAAAGTTTGAAAACCATTTGCTCTAAACTTATTCCACAGAACCCTTTGAATTTGTTTTCTGTTAGTAGTATTTTGAGTCTCTGCGAACTCCTACCCAAGACAACCCTGGACACAGCATGTTGACATTAGACAACAGAATTCTCATTACTATGGACTTAAGTGTCGGTCACAAGGCTTGGTGTATCATTGGAGTTATCAACCTTTTTTCTCTCTCCAGAACGAGGCAGACAGGACACTGATCTACGTCACCCTGTACATTTCTGAATGCCTGAAGAAGCTACAGAAGGTAACTAAATGAAATTAATTGATTGTCAACAGGCTTGGCAATGACCCCCCAAGCCAACAGGCTTTTCTAATATGACCCCCCCCCCAAGCCAACAGGCTTTTCTAATATGACCCCCCTCAAGCCAATAGGCTTTTCTAATAAAGCAAATAGCTATTGATTCCAAATGACCCCCCCCCTTAGTGATATGGAATGTTGGGTCCTCTGAACAATTCAAAGACATGATTTGTTTTGTATGGTGAACTCCCCCTCCTGAAGTCTTGTTTATTTGCAGTGCAGCTCCAGGGGTCAGGGAGAGAAGGAGATGTACACCCTAGGCATCACCAACTTCCCCATCCCTGGAGAACCTGGTTTCCCTCTCAACGCCATGTATGCAAAGCCCAGCAACAAGCAGGAAGAAGGTAAGGAACTACAGTAATATTTCTTATTTTCAGTATTAGTAACACTATTCAATAGACTGATAGAGGTGCCACACCAACCGCACATTAGTGTTTTAGGCTGCACTGTGTAGTATTCAGTTGTGATTACATTTGGTCAAGATCTGTTTCGTGTGGACCCCAGGAAGAGTAGCTGCTACTTTCACAACAGCTAATGGGGATCTTAATTAAATACCCCCCCCCATGTTTTTTCCTGATCAGAGACCATGAGGGCGTACCTGCAGCAGATCCGCCAGGAGACGGGGCTGAGGCTGTGTGACCGTGTGTTTGACCCCCAGACAGACAAACCCAGCAAGGTGAGACATCTGACCGCTCCTGTCACAATTGTTTTTAGTGGATTGATGGACTAACCCTGACTGTGACCTCTTTTTCCAGTGGTGGGTGTGCTTCGTTAAGAAACAGTTCATGAACAAAAGCCTGTCAGCTCCTGGACAGTAGACAATTCGGGTCTGAACTACTGCAAGGCAGATGGATTTTTGTTTTTCGTTTTTGTGCCTCCATTTGTGTGGCTGAGATGATTTTATACCGAAGAGTACATGGACATACTGTTGTCAGGTGGCTTCTTTGATCATGTTAAGCGATTGCTTAATGCAATAAAACAATTCTGAAAACATGTCTCGGTTGGTCTCTTACACAATCAAGAAAATATTACTGTTTTAAAAACTTTATTGGACTCAAGTTAAACAATGTGGGTGTAAAAACCTGTGATTTCACAACTCATGCCAGTCTTCACTCCACACAGGTGAATAGGTATAACCATTGGTACTATCAGTTAAATAAACTATTGAGCTACAAGTCTTATTGCTTGTTCTAACAATCCACCACTTTCATTATTTTGATCCTTTGCATTGCATGAATAACTTGCGTAAGACTCAAAAGCATCTCCTCGTAGATAGAAATTGTGCTGTTGCAAAGGGCTAGTGTAATCTGCTTCCACAGGAGAAAATGGCAATACTGGTGTGGACATTCAACCAGAACTGGCATCACCTTATTCACATTCTTGAGACTAAACAAAAGACCATCTGAAATGTGATTACTTCTTTCTGGAGATGTTCACAGGTGACCATAAGCTTAAATAATTATTCTCACAAGGATAGACGACACTGAACACATGTCCCTGAAAATATCCTAGACAGGAAACTCAAGTGTACAAACTTCACATGAAGGGGAAAACCAAAAGACACAACTTGATCTATAGTACATAATATTTACATATACAATTAGAGAGGAGATCTATATTACAAAAAAATATTATTTTCCTCATGCTAATATTCTTAGGTTTGTTTATCCCCAAAAAATGATTGATCAAAAATGGAAGAAACCAGACATCGCTGGAGACGGGTTCCTTAGCTCACAGGGAAACAACTTAAGGCAGCAGAGTGTATTAACCCTTTTGAGAGAGGATTTTGCAGAACACTTTGGAAGGAATGGGCTTCCATAGGGAAAGAACAGGGGCAACGAAAGCGATTGTTGGTTAGTATCTCTTCATTGACCATAATTGCATAAGAGACAAGTCGAAAGTAGATGGCTCAGTGGCAGGTTGAAAAATAAAGAAGCTCTTCAAAACAAAAACATGCATCTTGAGTTGTCATAATTATCATTTAAATAAATACGTCTAAAGTGAGAACTGGGCAATGAGCATGAGGGGATGTTTTTTCCTCCACACATCCACAGAAGAAATGAGACGACCCTATTTACACAACTAAAGAAATAAGGGCTGGCTTTTTATTCCACATCTTCCTAAGAGCAGAGCACTGGTGCAAAAGTCTTTATTGAAGAGTGACATGATCGATCTCCCGATGTTAAAATTCTAGCTAAAAAAACAAAAAAACAATTAGCTTGCAGACAATATAAATCAAGGGAAACGATAAAGCATCAAAGACTGATAGGGAAACAAAACATTGAAGATGTACTATCCAGCCAAGGCACTGAATGGGTCTCAATTTCTGCAACGTGAGATTATAGTTGAGCGCTGTGTGGATCCAGAAAGGTACTCACTGGGTGTGTGGCAATGGTGGGGGAGTGGCGCCTAGTCAAACGCCATCTCCTGACTCTTTCGTACACAGCGAGCCACCTTCCTCTTGAACTCTCCACAGGGATCCTCTCTCCATTCTTTCTACAGGGCACAACACAACTGTACATTAAAAACCCGAGCTTCACAAGCACTACAATCAACTAAACTGGTAGATAATCCCTCACTACTATCAAAAATGTTGTTCTACAAAAACAAGTCTGAAACTGACATTTCACTTGTTTCTGTAAATTCGTTGAGGCCATGAAAACAACAGCACCGTTGTTTCAGCCTCATTGAATTCCCCCGTCTGCGAGGGTGTATGTCTGGGACTTACGGCTGCGTCCACGTTGGCGGGTGAGTCGCCGTTCGGGTCGGCCAGCATGGAGATGACACTGATCATGATGGTTTCCACTGTGTGAATGGGCAGCCAGCGCTCCTCAGGCTTCTCATAGCCAAACTTGTCCTCTCCGGGCTCGTGCAGAATGGAGATACACACGTCACCGTTCTTTGCAACTGAAAGAGAAGAGTACAGGAATCAAACTGCTGACCAGTTGACTAAACACACAGGTCTTTGGCTGTATAGCACATCGAACAAAACTGAAGATCTTCAACTCAAATGTCAAATCCATTTTTCTGTATGGATCTGAAACACGGAGAACCCTTTGAACAAACTAAAGTAATTCATTAACCACTGTCTCAGATGGTGTCTGGCCAGTAGACTCCCAGAATGCATCAGCAACATCAGGCTGTGGGAAATTAAAAAACAAGACCCAATAGGAAGCACAATGAGAGAAGGAAGTGGAGCTGGATAGGAAACACTAAGAAGAAACAAAATCAATCACAAAACAGGCTCCAACATGGAGCCCACAAGGCAAACAGTAAAGAGGAAGGCCTAGAACCACCTGGAGCAAGAGATGAAGGCAGGAGGTATGCCACGGCAAGCCCTAGAGTAAATAAATAGCACAGAAAGGGATGAAGGTGATTCATCAATGAAACCACTTACCATTGGGATGCCATATTTCTGTGATGAACTTCATCTTCGGAGGCCTATGTGGGTAGTCAAGGGGAAAGGTCAAGTAGGCTTTAAAGAAACCACCCTCGCTGTAAAGAAACAAGGTAAGAAAATGAGTGTCACTCATATAGGAGGTGCCAAGTGACAGTCACTATTTACCACAGACACAAAGTAAACCCCACCTATGAAAATAATTCCGCTTCTTAAAAAAAGGGCCCCTCCCACCCCCAGAGGAAGTTGCCACCACTATTTAATTTCCTGTCCTAGAGATGAAATGCACATTTAGGTTCTACCTCCAAAGAATGACAAAGTCTATTATACATACTCATGAATTGGTCTATGTCTGGTTCTGGAGCTGTATTTGTCATAAGCTTTGATTTAGGGATTTATTTTGTGTCACAGATGGAAACCACTGGCCTATCTCTGACATCTGTCATCTCCAAAGTTTTGGCATATTCCATCAATTGCGGCCGCGAATCCACCATAGAAACAGTTTGACGAGATTAAGATGAGGCTCTGGTAACATAGATAATAGGGTTGAATGGCAGGTACCCGGTTACACAGATTTACCGCCCAAAACCAGTCCCTTTCCCGGGATAAATAACTGCGAGAAACTGGTAAATTATAATAAATTATCTATATGAATAGCATGGCATGAAATGGATCAGTTAAATGATATGCCATGTCTCAATCGGGATTCTCTACGGCCTCTACGTGATGAATCATCAACGCTCAGGGTGGGGACAGACAGCCCATCTCAGTATGGAGCGCAGTTCACAATGCATGTAGACCTACCATCTCAGTATGGAGCGCAGGTCACAATGCATGTAGACCTACCATCTCAGTATGGAGCGCAGGTCACAATGCATGTAGACATACCATCTCAGTATGGAGCGCAGGTCACAATGCATGTAGACGTACCATCTCAGTATGGAGCGCAGGTCACAATGCATGTAGACATACCATCTCAGTATGGAGCGCAGGTCACAATGCATGTAGACATACCATCTCAGTATGGAGCGCAGGTCACAATGCATGTAGACATACCATCTCAGTATGGAGCGCAGGTCACAATGCATGTAGACATACCATCTCAGTATGGAGCGCAGGTCACAATGCATGTAGACATACCATCTCAGCATGGAGCGCAGGTCACAATGCATGTAGACATACCATCTCAGTATGGAGCGCAGGTCACAATGCATGTAGACCTACCATCTCAGTATGGAGCGCAGGTCACAATGCATGTAGACCTACCATCTCAGTATGGAGCGCAGGTCACAATGCATGTAGACCTACCATCTCAGTATGGAGCGCAGGTCACAATGCATGTGGACCTACCATCTCAGTATGGAGCGCAGGTCACAATGCATGTAGACATACCATCTCAGCATGGAGCGCAGGTCACAATGCATGTAGACATACCATCTCAGTATGGAGCGCAGGTCTCAATGCATGTAGACATACCATCTCAGTATGGAGCGCAGGTCACAATGCATGTAGACATACCATCTCATGAAGGTAACTTTTTTTCTTGCGACAGCTAGGCCTGTATTTGTTTCAGCATAGTCTATGCTACAGTAATATAAAGACCGAATGAGCTTCTAATATACTCATCTCCATCTGGCTTTCGGGGGGGCCCACGTTTTTTTTTGGTAAAGATTATTACTTTTTTAATCGCAGCTGCAGAGTTTTAAAACAGCCCATTACTCAAATAGCGTTGCTTTAAAATCTGTGCACATGCGAGCACGCTCTCCTAGCCTCAACTCAATGCAATATTAGCCTTACATTTAGCCAATTAAAGATGGGCTATGCAGAATAACCTCATTTATAGCCTCTGTCTCTTGCACTATACGCAAGTGCCTGTGATCTGCTGGTCTCTCCTTAAAAAAACACCCATTACCTCTTGGAGTCCCATGCAGAACTAGCTAGACTAGAATAGCTTGCTGGACATTTGTTTTTTTCATTTATTATACCAACAGGCTATTCGAAGAGGGACGCAATCTCTTTTTTTGCTGAATGTTAAATACAGCAGACAATAAAACTCACGGGTATGAAAGAAAAGCGAATGCACGGTTAGGCTATAGCAGTTATTAATTCAGACCCATAACCATTCAGATGGTGGTAGACTATAGCAGTTATTAATTCAGACCCATAACCATTCAGATGGTGGTAGGCTATAGCAGTTATTAATTCAGACCCATAACCATTCAGATGGTGGTAGACTATAGCAGTTATTAATTCAGACCCATAACCATTCAGATGGTGGTAGACTATAGCAGTTATTAATTCAGACCCATAACCATTCAGATGGTGGTAGGCTATAGCAGTTATTAATTCAGACCCATAACCATTCAGATGGTGGTAGGCTATAGCAGTTATTAACTCAGACCCATAACCATTCAGATGGTGGTAGACTATAGCAGCTATTAATTCAGACCCATAACCATTCAGATGGTGGTAGACTATAGCAGTTATTAACTCAGACCCATAACCATTCAGATGGTGGTAGACTATAGCAGTTATTAATTCAGACCCATAACCATTCAGATGGTGGTAGACTATAGCAGTTATTAATTCAGACCCATAACCATTCAGATGGTGGTAGACTATAGCAGTTATTAATTCAGACCCATAACCATTCAGATGGTGGTAGACTATAGCAGTTATTAATTCAGACCCATAACCATTCAGATGGTGGTAGACTATAGCAGTTATTAACCATTCAGACCTATAGCAGTTATTAATTCAGAATAACCATTCAGATGGTGGTAGACTATAGCAGTTATTAATTCAGACCCATAACCATTCAGATGGTGGTAGACTATAGCAGTTATTAATTCAGACCCATAACCATTCAGATGGTGGTAGACTATAGCAGTTATTAATTCAGACCCATAACCATTCAGATGGTGGTAGACTATTCAGCAGTTATTAATTCAGACCCATAACCATTCAGATGGTGGTAGACTATAGCAGTTAATTCAGACCCATAACCATTCAGATGGTGGTAGACATCAGTTTTTAATTCATTAACCATTCAGATGGTGGTAGACTATAGCAGTTATTAATTCAGACCCATAACCATTCAGATGGTGGTAGACTATAGCAGTTATTAATTCAGACCCATAACCATTCAGATGGTGGTAGACTATAGCAGTTATTAATTCAGACCCATAACCATTCAGATGGTGGTAGACTATAGCAGTTATTAATTCAGACCCATAACCATCCAGACCCATAACCATTCAGATGGTGGTAGACTATAGCAGTTATTAATTCAGACCCATAACCATTCAGATGGTGGTAGACTATAGCAGTTATTAATTCAGACCCATAACCATTCAGATGGTTATGCTTGGCACACCTGTATTTGGGAAGTTTCTCCCATTCTTCTCTGCAGATCCTCTCAAGCTCTGTCAGGTTGGATGGGGAGCGTTGCTGCACAGCTATTTTCAGGTCTCCAGAGATGTTAGATCGGGTTCCAGTCCGGTCTCTGGCTGGGCCACTCAAGGACATTCAGAGACTTGTCCCGAAGCCACTTCTGCCTCGTCTTGGCTGTGTACTTAGCGTCATTGTCCTATTGGACCAAGAACACAATCGGGTTCTTGGTCACCTCCCTGACCAAGGCCCTTCTCCCCCGATTGCTCAGTTTGGCCGGGCGCCCAGCTCTAGGAAGTGTCTTGGGGGTTCCAAACTTCTTCCATTTCAGAATGATGGAGGCCACTGTGTTCTTGGGGACCTTCAATGCTGCAGAAATGTTTTGGTACCCTTCCCCAGATCTGTGCCTCGACTCAATCCTGTCTCGGACCTCTACAGATAATTCCAACAACCTCATGGCTTGGTTTTTGCTCTGATATGCACTGTCAACTGTGGGACCTTATATAGACAGGTGTGTGCCTTTCCAAATAATGTGCAATCAATTGAATTTAACACGGGTGGACTCCAATCAAGTTGTAGAAACATCTCAAGGACGATCAATGAAAACAGGATGCACCTGAGCTCAATTTAAAATCTCATAGCAAAGGGTCTGAATACTTATGTAAATAAGGTGGGGGTATTGATGAGTCATTTATTTTATTGAATCCATTTTTGCCTTCATGCTGTAAGGTATCAAAATGTGGAAAAAGTGAAGGGGTCTGAAAACGTTCTGAATGTACACCAACCTTTTAAAGGGCTGGTAGTGAGTTCAGAATTCTATCACCTGAAGAAGCATGTGGTAGAATCATGTACACACAGTGCACAGCTCAGCAAGTATGCATGTCTAGTGCATGTATTTTTCATCTTGTGCACATGCTTCAGGTGATAAATCTGAACACATTTACAAAAATGTAAATTATCCTTTCATGTGGATATATTGTCTCATTCTTACCTGCAAAAGGACCAACCACATGGACAACTGGTAAAGTAAATAAAAAATATATATATTCTGGCTTGTAGAGGTCGTGAGCGGAAACTTTGCTGATCCTAACGCTAATTGACCCCCAACGTTGAATCCAATGCAATTCAACGTGGGGTCTCCAGGTTATGCCTTCAACAGATAGAGCAGATTTGTAAAAACACTCACAATAATGTATCTTGCGGGCCAATAACAACCACCTCCCATCGATGGATGTTATCATCGTCTATGAGACCGGCAGAAAATCCCTCCACAGGGTTCTTGTTGAGCTCTGAAAAAAAGGGGGTAAACAAACACGCGGACATTATTACCCAATTATTACCCAATTATTACCCAATAGCCACCCCTGAACGTGTGATCTCACTTGCTGCCATGTCATGCGTGTTGTCAAGCTACAATTCAGCGAACGGACCAGTGAAAATGAACATGGGATGTTAAATTTAGCTTTGAGGAAATAGACGTGAGGCTACGATTAAAATAAAATGGCACACTTCTACACAAGTCTTAGCTTATTGTGAACATAAACGTTGTGTAGCTGAACACACACCAGCTGGGAATGTGCGTTGTGTACTAGCCGTAGCTACGTTGACATTTTAAATACGAGTTTAAAAAAACCAAAACAGTATTTGACTACCAAGCTAGCCAAGTTACAGGTAACTACTACGCTTGTTCAACTCGGCTTAATTTAGCGGTCAGGTGCTCGCTTACCTGCCAGTTGTTTTCGAAGCAACAGGGATGATTGATCGGTCATTTTATGTGGATTAGACTACCTATTATAAAGACAACGAGCTGAACTGCCTCTAACATAAAATAGAACAGAACAAAGAATTGGAGAGAGAGAGAGAGAGAGACCTAGCTAGCTTGTTACCGATGTTTTCAACAAGGCCTTATTGATCGTTTCACACAGAGAGGCACAGCTTCCGACAGCAACATCCCCATACCGCGCATGCGCACTACTCGTCAAGAGGGAGGGAGGTGCAAAAGCCTACATACAATCAGGGTTACCCAACTTGTGCGAGTGATTTTTTATTTTAAACCGAACATTTTCTGAGCAAAACAAATTGTTTATGATGTGGTTTATTGTTGTACATAAGACTGTAAAAAAAAACACAAGCAAATAATCTCCCAAGTGATTGTAATGTTGTAAATCGGTTCCATAGTATTCCCACACCTAATAGAGACATACACCAAGGACACTAAACATTAGGAACACCTTCCTAATATTGAGTTCACCATCAGAACAGCCTTAATTGGTTGGGGTGCATGGACTTTACAAGGTGTCGAAAGCGCTCCACAGGCCCATGTTGACTCGAATGCACTTGTGTCAGGTTGGATGGATGTCCTTTGGGTCCTTTGGGTGGTGGGGTAGAGGTTGACACGGGGGTGGAAATTCATTTACTGTCCGGTCAATTGTTTTCCCGTTCTGTCCTGATCCCGCAACATTTCTATAACTTCAGAACTTTCTTGTTCCTTCCTGATTAAAACCAATCCAGTCCCATCCCGTGCTCATTTTTGCACGTAGAAATATGTAGGCTGTTGGTTTAGGAAGCATTTAAAATAATTTCAGTAATGCCATATGCAACTGTGATACGTGGTTGTCTCACCTATTTTAGTTTTAAATGCACTGACTGTTGGTCTAAGTCACTCTGGATAAAATGGTATTCTACACTGAACAAAAATATAAACACAACATGTAAAGTGTTGGTCCCACATTTCATGAGCTGGAATAAAAAGTAAAAAAAGAAATTGAGGAGTATTTCTGTCCTTAATAAAACACCGTTGTGGGTAAAAACTCATTCTGATTGGGTGGACCTGGCTCCCCAGTGGGTGGGCCTGGCTCCCCAGTGGGTGGGGCTATGTCCTCCGAGGCCCACCCATGGCTGCATCATGTGAAATCAATAGATTAGGGCCTAAAGGCTTTATTTCAATGGACTGATTTCCCTATATGAACTGTAACTCAGTAAAATCTTTGAAATTGTTGCATGTTGCCTTTACATTTTGTGACAAAACTGCACATTTTAGAGTGGCCTTTTATTGTCCCCCGCACAAGGTCCACCTGTGTAATGATAATGCCGTTTAATCAGCTTCTTGATATGCCACACCTGCCAGGTTGATGGATTTTTTTGGCAAAGGAGAAATGGTCACTAACAGGGATGTAAACAAATTTGTGCACAACATGAGAGAAATACGTTTTTTTGTTCGAATGGAACATTTCTGGGATATTTTATTTCAACTTATGAAACCAACACTTCACATGTTGTGTTTCTGTTTTTGTTTAGTGTATATCTGTTTGGTCAATTTGTATAATTTTTGATTATGTTCCGGCCCCCTGAAAATATGCCACAAAAAAAAGGCGTCCCGCAGTTGAATCTACTGTAGTTGATGAACTCTGCCATACAGTTATTGGTGCAAGCGCAAACAAGTGCTGTTTGCATAGCGACCACTAAAGACACCTTGAAATTGTAACATGCCAATGGTTACAATTAGCATATCAACATAATAATTGTAGAAATAAGCTATTAACATCCTTTCAAATAAATGACATTTTGTACCTCACCTCCAGAAGTATGAAACTCTTATTATCAACATACACAACCTAATTCCTTTCACAATTTTATTTCTGCAGCGCCTTTCAAACCAGAAATGTTCACACAGACATTGTAATAGTGGGTATAGTTTTTCCCCGCCTCCTGTTTACAGGCTTAAATGTACAGTCAGAGATATAGCTCCAACAACAGTCTAAAAGTGATAGTAGGGAAAGTTTCTATTTCTAATACTTTTCTTTGGATGAGTGGGGAAATTCTGTCCATGCTTTGTAATATACACACATTCAGAGAAATAACTTCATTTACTATCCTTATGTACAAGTGATACTGAGATAGTATGGTCGATATTCAAATCAGCAGTGTGGAAGAAACTTCCAGGTGTACTGCATTTATAAAGCCAAAAGAAAAACGGCAAACGTCTTTAAGTTGGCAAAACCTTGTTTTCAGTCGTATCCATTATGGAAATAGTGGGTATCATTAGTGTCACACAAGCACTGGAGTGCAGATCAAGCTTTTACTTCATGGGCCTTTTCAATCAACCCGCCTTGTAAGTTGTCATTCTTCTTCAGAGTGACTTACGTCATGACATAGGTTGTTTTAGATTCTTACACAACATTAGGATGGCTGCTAGGCTACTGGTCGTAAGAAACTAAACAAGTGACACGTCTAAAATAAAAAAGGTCTACCGTTGCCTTGCTATCTGCCACTCATTGAACATGTCCCATTTTTATAACAACTGATCAGGTGATGAAAGCAATATGAGTCACTAGATATGACCACATCATTCATCTGGGATGTATAATATAAACGAGACATTTACTCTGTACATTTTGTTGACCGGTAAACAGGAAAAAGGCAGGAAAGCATCTATGGGCAAAGCAGAATATCCAGACAATCTTCACAGGGGAAAATGCTCCCCTGCTCTTGTTTCTGTTAGTTCCCTGTAGTGAGAAAATATAAGTCATCCATTCACTCTTTCAAACAGTTTCACACAAAACAGACACGCTTCTACGAGTGGGTAGAGGTTGCCTCTAACCACCGGTCCATTGCACAGTGAGATATTTTGTCCATCCCCTATTGGTTATTATTGAGGATACAAGCTATGGTTCAGGAAATATCTACCCACCTCTAATGATAAATTCCACAACCAATACACTGCAATTCAATAAACTGTACTGCTTTTCAAAATTCAACACAAGCATCAGTCCTCATTTTGGCTACTCAATACAACAAAAATATTTTTTTCAGTTACACATTTAGCATTTTTCCTTCTTCAAAAGGCACCTTTCAAAGTTTAATAGCTTATGACATTTCCCTGTCAAGATTAAGACAACCATCACACTTCAACATCTGACAATGAATAAACAAAACTGCCTAAAACTACAATAAAAACCATAGAAATAACTCCCAAAACAAGATTGTCTCCAAGCATGTACATGAAAAACTGAACATATATGTTTCATGTACATCTTATAACTCACCCCCCCCCCACCTTGTTCTTTCTGTACAGTACTGATAAACCTCAACACAGTGCAATAACACCAGTAGTCATTGACAGGTGTAAGTCCAGTCTGGCAACTCTACTGCAAGTTTTACAAGCAGACCTACATCGAAACTGATTGTGACTGGACTCCATAAGAGGTTTGAATGGGAAAATATGAAAGATATAAAGCTCAACTAAATCTCACGTATTTGGTTAGAGATCAGTGGCAATTGGTTTCTTTTCCAATTTGGGCAATATTCCTTTGTCTAATTTGTCTACAAAGTTATATTCCGGGCTTTTTACTGGTTAAGAACAACTTTAGGAAATAATAATAAGATGATGATGATTCCTCTCAAGCACTCTGACTAAAAAGCTGAATGGGGAGTATGTGGTTCCAGCTGTTCTTCCAACATGGCTGGTCAAAGGGAAATGGTCACTGGTCAAAGGGAAATGCTCAGCGAGGCCCATTTCCTGTCCATATTTAACATCCTGTCAAAGGCCCAGTGGCACAGACAGCAAACCTTTCTAGATTCTCCTGTCTATGGTCCAACAATCTACCTACTGGGCAACATTCTCATTCTTAATATGGCAAATGAAGCATCAATAAAGTGTCAGACAGGGATAAATAAGGTAAAACACTTCTGTAACAGCACCTATATATTGTTCTATCTATCACAGGTAAGGTCCATAACTTAAAATTACCTATTTTCTACATACAACTCAAAATGTACACAAACAGGCCAGTGGGCTGTGACAGGCCATGCAATTGGGATAATGTTCTTAAACTCTTCTGGTTTCCCTGAAAAACACACCAAAAAAAGATATATATTATATTTTTACACTGAGTGGCTTCTTATTTAGTAAGACTTCATGTCTTAGGAGTGAAGGTTCATTTGCGATTGCTTTGCGCTGAATTACAGACAGGATTAAATGGAGCGAGACTGTGACTGCAGTAGCATCGTCCCGCAGACAGCTTGACTGTGATTGGTCCGGGTATCGTTCCAGACGGTAAGGGGCTGTGTGTGTGTGTGGCTCTGCAGAGAGTCAGTCCGTTTAGTGGGGTCCTGTCTGACACACAGAGGAGTGTGTAGTTGCCCCCCCACAAGCCCTTCATCTCCAACATCAGTTCACCTAAGAGTGCTTGGTGGTGGGGCAGACACAGAAACCACCAGTCCAGAGTCTACCCTGTCCAGACTATAGGCCCTTCTTAAACACACATACCCCCCCACCGGCTGACATCTCCATGGAAACTAGAGGGTGGGGGGAAGATACAGAGTTGGTTGGGAGGTTGAATGGGCATGGTGGTGCCGGTCCAGAATGAGTGACATCATAGCATAGCAGCATCATGGGTGCTGAGCAGAGTCCTCAAACACATAGCCCTGACTGTAGAGCTGTGAGACGACGCTCAATGCATTCCTTACCTGCCGAGAGAGAAAGTAGAAGTAGTATTATTTATTGATTGATGTTGTGAAAGGGACAACTTACTAAGCTACCAGTAAGTTAAAAAAGAACAGCCAAAAGTGTCCAATTACCTTGTAATTACCTGTGTAGTCATGGAAATAAAGTCATGTTTTATACAGGTAGCCTAGAGGCAGGTAGCTTAGTGGTTAGAGTGTTGGGTCAGACAGAGATTAACATAAAGGACGCAGGTTCAAATCCCCGAGCCGACAAGGTGAACAAATCTAGCAATGTGCCCTTGAGCAAGGCACTTAACCCTACCTGCTCCTGTAAGTCGCCCTGGATAAGAGTCTGCAAAATGACTACATTGTAAAAAACAAAAACAGATACGCTACTGCATTTCAGGCTTAATGGATATGGTGGGTCAGAGGTGAAAGTTCTGAGGTGACTCACACTTGCTGACGCTGAGGATGTCGTTTTGCTCGGTAAGGAGCAGGGACAGGCCCTCCATCAGCAGCAGGGCCTTGTGGTAGCGCAGCACCGACGCCTCTCCCTGGTGAAACATCTCATCCAGAGCAGCAGCCTGCACCTGCAAGCCGAGTAGAGGAAGAGATCAGGGGCCGTATAAAGCATCTCAGAGTAGGAGTGCTGATTTGGGATCAGTTTAGCCTTTTAGGTTACAATGAATAAGATTACATGGACCGGATCCTAGATAAGCCCTCCTACTCTGAGAAGCTTGATACACATGGCCCAAGATGCTAAACACAGTGTCTCCCTCACCATCTGAACAGTGTGGCTAAACAGCAGCCTCTCAGCGGTGATGCTATTGACGTGGTCCATGAGACGGTGCTTGCGGGAGAAGAAATGCTCCAGCCGTGCATTGAGGGAGAGGCAGGACGACACGCTGGACTTGTACAGCTCGTTCAGCCTTTTGACCACTAAACACACAGTCACAGAGGAGAGGGCTGAGCAGTGTTCGTGTTGGAAATAGAGAGAGAGAGAGCAGTCCTACTCCACAGCACGGTTGGGCTCAAGACACTCTTTTTCATGATACATCTGCCAGATGAGTGTAATGTTATATCCTTCTGTAAATGTTGGCTTTTAATCAGCCGTGTTCTTAAGTTGTTGGGTCTCACCTTGTTTGACAGTGGCAGAGGGGTACAGTTTTCCCTGTTTGACGCGCTCCATGGCTGTGTGCAAGGCAGACGACAGAAGCTCTGCAGTCTTCATGTACAACACCAGCTGCTCCGCATAGCTGACACACACACAGATCAGAGTCATGATTTTGTAGCTGATGCTACAGTCATTACCAAGTGTCTCTCAATCTCAAAGTGAACAGTAACCAAGTCTGACTCGCTTTTATCATCCATTTGTAAAGATCTCATATTCCCATGAAAAGGAAAGACTCTAGACGAAGTTGTTTAGGTAACAATGGTACAGCTTCACTAGCTGGAGGCTCTCACCTCCACTCCCGGCTGAGGGAGCTGATCTGGTCAGCCACTAGGCTTTGCTGCTGCAGGAGAGAGGGCGGAGAGGTGTCCCCGTGCTTCGCCCCAGCCCCCCTGACCCCTGCCACCTCCATCAGACAGCGGGCAAAGTCCAGGGTGAAGCGCAGGCTCCTCAGGGTGTCTGTGTGCTCCTGCTGCACTCAGACAGACAGAGGGAGAGAGACAAGGTCGGACGTCATAAAATATAGCCTACAGGGAGATGGGCGTTCTTCAAAACAGAGACAGAGATGGACAGAAAAAAACATGCAGAGACAAACTCAGAGAAACAGACAGCAGCAACCCCACATCCCAACCCCTACTCCTCCTCTCACCTCCATCAGTGTCTCCTCTGGCAGCTCAGGGGCCAGGAAGCTAACAGGTCCCCCCATGTTGGCCGTAATTGGGTCTGTGAAGCTGTAGCGTGGTCTGGAAGGACCCTCAAAGCCGTCCAGATAGGTGCCTGTCTGAAAACGGCTGGTAAAGGAACCCACTGGGCTTATGGAGCCTGCTATAAAAATACGTGTTTTGTGGTTAGAGGAAAGTACCTCAGAACAGGCCCTTGATGGCACTTAGTCTAAACTGACAGTCGTTCAACTGACACAGAGTAGTGTGTTGTGAATATCATTGCCACAAAGTTCAGCATCCCTAGGACACTATAATGTATTTGGATGCTGTGCGGAGCAATGACACCTAGCTGCTGAGTCAATCATCTCACCTGAGAACTGTCTGGTCCTGGAGGGCTGTGGAGGGATGCTGCCGCTGGGTGGGGAGCCCACAGTGAATACCACCTGGGCTGGGAGGACTGAGCCTTCTGCCATGGCTCCACCGCCAGAGGGTGCTGAGGACAGCGAGACAGAACTCATTAGACATAACACAGGGAGGATGAATCACGGTCATGACCTAGCTACATGCAGTGGAGCAAGTTAGTCATTTACCCTGGTAGTTAAGTGTTACTGCTTTAAAAGTCCAGAGCTGTAGAAACACATTTCAGTTCCTATAGAAAAAAGGAATGTTCCATTAGAGCAGAGTAGGCCTGGGTTGGCCTGGGTGGGCTTGGGTGGGCCTGGGTGGACACAGCCCCACCAACTGGGGCCCTCCCAGGCCCACCCAATCAGATTGAGCAAAAACAAAAAAGAATACATGCCCATGCCCACGAATATGAGATAATCAGCTATGCTGATTGCGCTGTGCGTGCTCTATCCAATCATAGCAGCCAGAACCTCCAGACAGTGAGACAGACCTGCCCAATACACGACGCCTCAGGCTCGTTTACATAAGACAACACCTCCCCAATGTTACGTTGAAAGGACCCATAAGCCCTTTATGCTCACTTGCTGATGTTTGATAATCACTGGAGCCTTTTGGAACTTAGCGAGCTGGAACTTGATTTTGGGCACTGATAAACAGTGCGCAGCTTGTGCTTTATTTAAGATAGTTTGGCAGCTTGAAGTTGTAGACATGTTATTGTTCTCAGAAACCAGTTTAGCAGCCAGACTTTCCCTTCATGATAGATTTGAAGGAAGTTATTATTTCGATGAAGTGGCTGGCCATGTGTTGCTATGGTGATTCAGTAGGGACAGACAACAGTACCTGGCATGATACGATATTCGAACATAGCACACCCACATCAAACCACATCCCCAAGACAACTCGTTTGCCTTCAGTCATGGCCGCATTTCTTAATGAACCACCAACAACAAGGTCAAATCAGGAAGCGCAGTCACCCATTAAAACGGATTTGTGTTGGAATTGACTCCTGTGGAACTTCACCCAATTGATACTGTGACCCCAGTCTAAAAAATAAGTGAGGAAATATGCACAGCTCTGCTGACCTTGGAAGCTCCAAATACGAACCCCCAAACAGATCTATACGGAGTGACCCACATCCATACAAAGGAAAACCGAGTCCGTCACTGTGATATTAACTATCTAGTCAACCTCGGCTGGTGAACAGAACAGCTCTTTATGCAGGTAGACAATGACCGAAGGGTAACACTTGGTGAATAGGTCTACTATGCTCACCTGTGATGTCTCTGTTTGAGCTGAGGTTCTCAGTGCTGCCGTGCTCCCCCAGCGGTCCTCCAAACGCAGCCATCAGCAGCATGTCAGACAGACGACCTGCACTCTGAGACCTGCCGAAGCTCTTGTTGTCTTCTGTAGTCCTCTGGCTGTATTGCCCAAGCTGGCCAGTAGGAGGCTGTCCTGGGTACCTGTGGTTTGAGGCAGCCTTGCTGCCGGGCGGGGCCAGAACCAGACCCTGCTGGGCCAAGAAAGTCACCAGGTTGGGGGAGCTGGGAGGTTTGGGGAACTCAAAGGGTGGTATGGCCTGTGGACAGGATATCAGTGTCAGATGCAGAAGTAAAGTCGAGAGACTATAGAGACTATAGACAGTGGAATTGATTGTTTAAAGCAATAGTACAATTGCTGAATAGTTCAGTTTCCTCTAAAACACAGGCGTTGTACTAGCTGTGTCCAAAACATGAACTCACTCTAGAGGGGGATCCCAGGATGGTGGGGAGGGGGCTGCGCTGCATGAGTTCACTCAGCCTGGGGGAGGAGTGCAGGGGCCGCATAGCCATCATGCCTGCCTGCAGGTTGGCCACCACGGGGTCAGAGTGCTGCTTCCTGATCTTCTGCCTGCCGCCACCACTCGTGGCCTCCAGGAGACAGGGGGCGCTGTGGAGCCGGGTGCCCAGGCCTTGCTGCTGAGGGGGAGGCCGTGTGTCGGGGAATTGGAGAGCTGGAGATGGACAGGGGTTAAAAGTTACAGCGCAATGTTATCTTTACATTATAAAGATGAGTATAACTATACAGCTGAAAGAAAGACACAGGGAAGTGAAACATCTAAAGGTGGACCCTTTAAGTCAGGTTAAAACCCCTCTGATCAAGACAACAGGAAGTGAATAGCCTTGGTCTACCACAGAGCAACTCCTCAATGCCCCTGACCAGTTTAACCATTTCCACCACTAACAAAAAACTAAAACAGTCAGCCCAAAAGTTGGCGCCTCGGACAGGGAAGGAGGGAGGGCAACCCCGGATTCCCACCTCCGCCCCGCGACCCCCCACTGCCCGTGTCCAACGGGCGTGCTTGCCCTGGCAGCTCAGGGATGGTGCCCACTTCAGACACAGAGGGAGACAGGGAACAAGAAGAAAGGAGGGGAAAAAAGAAGAGGGGACATTTTGACACATCAATGCACTCTGGCAGACATGCCTTGATGAGGAAGCTGGAAGGGTCTGGCCCCTCCTACAAACAGCCTGCAGGGGCCAGCTAAGGTCCCGTGGCCTCCTGGGTAAGGCAGCGATGGGCCAGTCCTCCCGAATCCCAGGGAACTATTGCTGCTGCAGCCGCGCACCAGCGTACACAGCCTGTGGCGGGAGGAGGAACAGTCACAAAATCAGACATTATTCCCTGTTATCTCCAAGCTAGCAATGTTACTACTATGCCACAGAAGAGACTGTGTGTTTATATAAGCTTGTGTGTGTAAGTAATGCATGTCAATGTATACTGAGTGTACAAAACATTAAGGACACCTGATCTTTCCAAAACAGACTGACCAGGTGAATCCAGGTGAAAGCTATGATTCCTGATTGATGTCACTTGTTAAATCCACTTCAATCAGTGTAGATTAATTGTATTTAGAATTTTTATTTAAACTTTATTTAACTAGACAAATCAGTTAATAACAAATTCTTATTTACAATGACGGCCTACCCCGGCCAAACCCTAACCCGGATGATGCTGGGCCAATTGTGCGGTTGTGTTACAGCCTGGAATCGAACCAGGGCCTGTAGTAACGACCTCTAGCACAGAGTTAAGAACTTTTGAACGGGCTATGTTAGTAGGTTTCAGGCGCACGGGTTTGTGTCAAATGTGCCGAATAGAACAGCTGTAGGCCTCACAGTGAAATGCTGACTTACAAGCCCTTAACCAACAGCTGTAGACCTCACAGTGAAATGCTGACTTACAAGCCCTTAACCAACAGCTGTAGACCTCACAGTGAAATGTAAAAAATAAAATAAAAATATCAAAGTAATAAATAATTCAAGATCAGCAGTAAAATAACAGTAACGAGGCTATATACACCGGTTAGTCGAGGTAATTGAGGTAATATGTACATGTAGGTAGAGTTAAAGTGAGAGTAGCAGCAGAGTAGAAGAGGGGAGGGACAATGCAAATAGTCTGGGTAGGCATTTGATTAGCTGTTCAGGAGTCTTATGGGGGTAGAAGCGGTTAAGTCCTCTTGGACCTAGACTTGGCGCTCCGGTACCACTTGTCGTGTGGTAGCTGAGAGAACAGTCTATGACTAGGGTGGCTGGAGTCTTTGACAATTTTTAGAGCCTTCCTCTGACACCTGGTATAGAGGTCCTGGATGGCAGGAAGCTTGGCCGCAGTGATGTACTAGGCCGTATGCACTACCCAACTGTAGTGCCTTGCGGTTGGAGGCCGAGCAGTTGCCATACCAGCCAGTGATGCAACCCGTAAGAATGCTCTCGATGGTGCAGCTGTAGAACTTTTTGAGGATCTGAATATCCATGCCAAATCTTTTCAGTTCCCTGAGGGGGAATAGGATTTGTTGTGCCCTCTTCACAACTGTCTTGGTGTGTTTGGATCATGATAGTTCATTGGTGATGTGGACACCAAGGAACTTGAAACTCTCGACCCGCTCCACTTCAGCCCTGTCGATGAGAATGGGGGCGTGCTCGGTCCTCCTTTTCCTGTCGTCACACAATTTTGATCACGTTGATCAGGTTGTTGTCCTGGCACCACACAGCCAGGTCTCTGATCATCATTGCCGGTGATCAGATCTACCACTGTTGTGTCATTGGCAAACTTAACGATGGTGTTGGAGTCGTGCTTGGCCATGTAGTCATGAGTTAACAGGGAGTACAGGAGGGGCCTGAGCACGTACCCCAGAGGGGCCCCTGAGTTGAGGATCAGCGTAGCGGATGTGTTGCTACCTACCCTTACCACCTGGGGCCATCCCATCAGGAAGTCCAGGATCTAGTTGCAGGAGGTGTTTAGTCCCAGGGTCCTTAGCTTAGTGATGAGCTTTGAGGGCACTATGGTGTTGAACGCTGAGCTGTAGTCAATGAATAGCATTCTCACATAGGCGTTTCCTTTTGTCTAGGTTGGACAGGGCAGTGTGGAGTGCAATAGAGATTGCATCATCTGTGGATCTGTTGGGGCGGTATGCAGATTGGAGTGGGTCTAGGGTTTCTGGGATAATGGTGTTGATGTGAGCAATGACCAGCCTTTGAAAGCACTTCATGTCTATAGACGTGAGTGCTATGGGTCAACGGTCATTTAGGCAGGTTGCCTTCGTGTTCTGGGGCACAGGGACTATGGTGGTCTGCTTAAAACATGTTGGTATTACAGACTCAGTCTGGGACAGGTTGAAAATGTCAGTGAAGACACTTGCCAGTAGGTCAGCGCCTGCTCGGAGTACACGTCCTTTAGTTTTTGCTTGTAAGCAGGAATCAGGAGGATAGAATTATGGTCAGATTTGCCAAATGGAGGACGAAGGAGAGCTTAAAATCGCGTCTCTGTATGTCGAGTAAAGGTGGTCTAAAGGTGTTTTTTCCCCCTCTGGTTGCACATTTAACATGCTGGTAGAAATGAGGTAGAAGGGATTTAAGTTTGCCTGCATTAAATTCCCCGGCCACTAGGAACGCCGTCTCTGTATGAGCATTCGAGTACGGACTTAGTGGCAGCATCGGTTTGTGGTGGTAAATAGACAGCTACGAAGAATATAGATGAAAACTCTCCTGGTAAATAGTGTGGTCTACAGTTTATCATGAGATACTCTACCTCAGGTAGAGTATCACCAAAACCTTGAGACTTCCTGACTATTACATTTTGTGCACAAGCTGTTGTTTACAAATATACATAGACCGCCACCCCTCGTCTTACCAGAGGCTGCTGTTCTATCCTGCCGATACAGCGTAAAACCCACCAGCTGTACGTTATTCATCTCGTTGTTCAGCCACGACTCGGTGAAACATAAGATATTACAGTTTTTATTGTCCCGTTGGTAGGAAATACATGATCGTAGTTCGTCTATTTTATTATCCAATGATTGTACGTTGGCTAATAGGATCGATGGTAAAGGCAGATTACCCACTCGCCGTCGGATCCTTACAAGGCACCTCGTCCCCGATATCTCTCTCTCTTTCTCTGAGAGAATGACTGGAAAGGGGGCCTTGTCGGGTGTCTGAAATAAATCCTTTGTGTCAGACTCGTTACAGAAAAAAATCTTCTTCCAGTACGAGGTGAGTAATCACTGTTCTGATATTCAGAAGCTCTTTTCGGTCATAAGAGACAGTGGCAGAAACATTAAATACAAAATAAGTTACAAATAACGCAAAAAAACACACACAATAGCACAATTGGTTAGGGGACCGTAAGACGGCAGCCATCTCCTCCGGCGCCATCAAGAACTGCAACGCTGCTGGTTTTCTCACGTTCAACAGCTTCAGTGTGTATCAGAAATGGCCTACCACCCAAACGGCAGGGTAGCCTAGTGGTTAGAGTGTTGGACTAGTAACCGGAAGGTTGCAAGTTCAAACCCCCGAGCTGACAAGGTACAAAATCTGTCGTTCTGCCCCTGAACAGGCAGTTAACCCACTGTTCCTGTTCCTAGGCCGACATTGAAAATAAGAATTTGTTCTTAACTGACTTGCCTAGTAAAATAAAGGTAAAATAAAAATAACAAATAAATAAGGACATCCAGCCAACTTGGGCCAGCATCCCTGTGGAACACTGACGCAATGTAGAGTCCATGCCCTGACGAATTGAGGTTGTTCTGAGAGCAAAAGGGGTGTGTGCAACTCAACATTAGGAAGGTGTTCTTAATGTCTTGTACACTCAGTGTATGTATATACTAACTGTGGGGAGCCATCATGGCTGAGGGAATGAAGGTTCTGCTCCATGCGCTGGTAGTTGGGGACCTGAGTGGGAACGGGAATGGGCACTGACTGACCGTAGTTACCATAGTTACTGCCAGAGAACTCACTTGGCCGACTGAAAGAAGAGAGAAATCGGGAGCTATGTTTAACCCTGTCTAATCAATGCATTAACAAAGAGAGTGAAACAGCAAAAATACTGAGAGAATATTAACAGACAAAACATTATGTAATAGTGAGTGAAAGATAGAGCCCTTGATTTGTGATTGCTTTGGTAGAGAGGGGAGAGGATTATGATCAGATTGACCTACTGAATAATGCTGGGAATTGCCAGGGACCTCATGACACAATATTATCACAATACCTAGGTGCTGATACTATGTGTATTGTGATTATCACAATACTTAGGTGCTGATACTATTGTGTATTGTGATTATCACCATTCTATATGGATTCCCATTTGATTTTTCCCCAATTTTATTGCCATTTGATGTTCTAAAAATATTGCTCACTGCTGCAGAGAGAAAATTAGTTTTAAATCAGTCATGGAAATAAGAGCTGAAATATTGGCTCACTATATTTTTTATTTTTTTGTAAAATGTTTTTTTATATTGATTTTTTTGCTGTGTAGATTGATGAGGAAAACAAATAATTTAATACATTTTAGAATAAGGCTGTAACGTAACAAAATGTGGAAAAAGTCAAGGGGTCTGAATACTTCCCAAATGCACTGTAGTAGGCCTAGCCTGTAGAATGGGATCCTGCTCTTTGTAATTAAGGCCATCTAAACGCTGTTCTCTCTCTGCATTGCCTATAGAAATGTTGCGCAACATGAGCTCATGGGCTCACATGAAGTATTTGATAAGACTACATTTGCTGATGTCAGAGTGATTAGAGCGACAGAGAGCTGAGTACCAGGCAGTTAGCAAGTTTGGTAGGCTACTAAATGACCATCAGCAGCATCAGAGACTAAACGATCACATGGAATTTGACTGCGGTCATGACTGGTGTGGCGGTAATATGGTCAGCGTAACAGCCGTACCCATCACTACTACTGACCTAACATCCCCCTACTCTAGAAGGATATCATTGGCCTGGGCTTCCAGTGCACAATACACATTGACTCACCCAGCTGCCAGAGTGAGGGAACTGGTATTAGCATGTCATGGCTTTAGTATGTCTAAACACTGAGAATGCCTTTCCAGTAAGAGTGTGATCAGAACTTACCTGATGGGACTGTGGGAGCCACTGTAGGAGGGGGAGTGGGGTGGGGTCTTGCCCTGACTGCCCAGGCCACCAGAGGCCAGTAGAGAGCTGAGGAGGAGACAACAAGATTTTAGTGGCTCTAATATATTATTAATAAGTAGGATTGTTCTTTTAAGCCAAGACAAGAGAGAGCATGGGAAAATACATTTTGATCAGTCAGGAAATAAAAGTGCTGAAAACATGGCTTACAATTTAAAAAGAAGAAAAAGCTATAGAATGAAAGATACCCGAGTATCGGTCTTTAAGACACTAACAGCTTTCATTCTATAGCTTTTTCTTCTTTTTAAATTGTAAGCCATGTTTTCAGCACTTTTATTTCCTGACTGATCAAAACGTATTTTCCCATGCTATCTCGTCTCTCTGCAGCAGACTTTTACCGAGCAATATGTTTGGAACATCAAAGGCAATTAAGGTCTCAGTTATGAAAACTTAGTACACTAGAGAAGCCTTTCTACTGACTCTGAAAAACACCAAAAGATGCCCAGGGTCCCTGCTCATTTGCGTGAACGTGCCTTAGGAATGCTGATGTGGCCAGGGTAAGAAATTGCAATATCTGGACTGTGAGATGCCTAAGACAGCGCTACAGGGAGACAGGATGGACAGCTGATCATCCTTGCAGTGGCAGACCACTTGTAACACCGGCACAGGATCGGTACATCTGAACATCATACCTGCGGGACAGGTACAGGATAGCAACAACAACTACCCAAGTTACACCAGGAACGGAAAATCCCTCCATCAGTGCTCAGACTCTCCGCAATAGGCGGAGAGGTGGAGGGTGGTCTGGGGCGGTGTGTCACAGCATCATCGGAGTGAGCTTGATGTCATTGCAGGCAATCTCAATGCTATGCGTTACCTCCTCCCTCATGTGGTACCCTTCCTGCAGGCTCATCCTGACATGACAATGCCACCAGCCATACTGCTCGTTCTGTGCATTTCCTGCAAGACAGAAATGTCAGTGTTCTGCCATGGCCAGCGAAGGGCTTGGATCTCAATTGCATTGAGTACGTCTGGGATCTGATGGATGTGAGGGCTAGGGCTAGGGCCCCCCCCCCCAGAAATGTCCGGGAAATAGCAGGTGCCTTGGTGGAAGAGTGGGGTAACATCTCACAGCAAGAGCTGGCAAGTCTGGTGCAGTCCATGAGGAGGAGATGCACTGCAGTACTTAATGCAGCTGGTGGCCACACCAGATACTGACTGTTACTTTTTATTTTGACCCCCCCTTTGTTCAGGGACACATTATTCCATTTCTGTTAGTCACATGTCTGTGGAACTTGTTCAGTTTATGTCTCAGTTGTTGAATCGTGTTATGTTCATACAAATATTTACACATGTTAAGTTTGCTGAAATAAACACAGTAGGGGCCTCCCGGGTGGCGCAGTGGTTAAGGGCACTGTACTGCAGCACCAGCTGTGCCATCAGAGTCCCTGGGTTCGCGCCCAGGCTCTGTCGTAACCGGCCGCGACCGGGAGGTCCGTGGGGCGACGCACAATTGGCCCAGCGTCGCCCGGGTTAGGGAGGGCTTGGTCGGTAGGGGTGTCCTTGTCTCATTGTGCACCAGCGACTCCTGGGCGCTAACCAAGGTGGCCAGGTGCACGGTGTTTCCTCCGGCGCATTGGTGCGCCTGGCTTCCGGGTTGGATGCGCGCTGTGTTAAGAAGCAGTATGGCTGGTTGGGTATCGGAGGACGCATGACTTTCAACCTTCGTCTCTCCCGAGCCCGTACGGGCTGAGCGATGAGACAAGATAGTAGCTACTACAACGATTGGATACCACGAAAAAGGGGTATAAAAAATAAAATAAAAAAAAATAAAAAAATAAACACAGTCGACAGTGAGAGGATGTTTCTTTTTTTGCTGAGTTTATATCTATATTTTTTACAAAACGATAGTTGGAATAAAAGTATCAATATACACTGAACAAAAATATAAACGCAACATGTAAAGTGCTGGTCCCAACATGTAAAGTGCTGGTCCCAACATGTAAAGTGCTGGTCCCAACATGTAAAGTGCTGGTCCCAACATGTAAAGTGCTGGTCCCAACATGTAAAGTGCTGGTCCCAACATGTAAAGTGCTGGTCCCATGTTTCATGAGCTGAAAATCCCAGAAGTGTTCCATATAAAATATTATTTCTCTCAAATTTTGGGCACAAACTTGTTAACATCCCTGTTAGTGAGCATTTCTCCTTTGCCAAGATAACCCATCCACCTGACAGGTGAGGTATATCAAGAAGCTGATTAAACAGCATGATCATTACACAGGTGCACCTCGTGCTGGGGACAATAAAAGGCCATAACACAATGCCACACAACACAATGAAACAGATTTCTCAAGTTGAGGGAGCATGCAATTGGCATCCTGACTGCAGGAATGTCCACCAGAGCTGTTGTCAGATAATTTAATTTCTCTACCAACATCGTTTTAGAGAATTTGGCAGTACGGCCAACCGGTCTCACAACCACAGACCACATGTAACCACGCCAGCCCAGGACCTCCACATCCGGCTTCTTCACCTGCGGGGTTCCCTTGACAACTGATGAAACGGTGGGTTTGCAGAACTGAAGAAGTTCTGCACAGACTATCAGAAACCGCCTCAGGGAAGCTCATCTGCGCGCTCGTTGTCCTCATCAGGGTCTTGACCTGACTGCAGTTCAACATCGTAACCGAAACCGATTTCAGGGGGCAAATGCTCACTGTTGATGGCCACTGGCACGTTGGAGAAGTGTGCTCTTCAAGGATCAATTGTACCGGGCAGATGGCGTGTGGGCGACCGGTTTGCTGATGTCAAAGTTGTGAACAGAGTGCCCCATGGTGGTGGTGTTATGGTATGGGCAGGCATAAGCCACGGAAAACGAACACAATTACATTTTATCGATGGCAATATGAAACCGATTTCATAGATGAATGCACAAAGATACTGTGACGAGATCCTGAGGCCCATTGTTGTGCATTTCATCCTCTGCCATCACGTGATGTTTCAGCATGATAATGCACAGCCCCATGTCGCAAGGATCTGTACAAATTCCTAGAAGCTAAAAATGTCTCAGTTCTTCCATGGCCTGCATACTCACCAGACATGTCACCCATTAAGCATGTTTGGAATGCTATGTATCGACGTGTATGACAGCGTGTTCCAGTTCCAGCCAATATCCAGCAACTTCACACATCCATTGAAAAGGAGTGGGACAACATTCCACAATCAACAGCCTGATCAACTCTATGTGAAGGAGATGTGTTGTGCTGCAAGAGGAAAATGGTGGTCACACAAAATACTGAGTGGTTTTCTGATCCACGCCCCTACCTTTTATTAAAGGTTTCTATGACCAACAGATGCATATCTATATTACCAGTCATGTGAAATCCAGAGATTAGGGCCTAATTCATTTATTTCAAGTGACTCGATTTCCTTATATGAACTGTGATTCAGTAAAATCTTTGAAATTGTTGCAGGTTGCGTTTATATTTCTGTTCAGTGTAAAATCATCCTAAATAATATTACGATATGTAACTATCGATTTTTGTCCATTAAACTCACCCGCTGTTCATCAGACTGTCGTGGAACACCTTCCCAGTAGGCCCGTCACAGGTGACCTCACCTGCTGAGAATCCATAGCAACATGTCAAAGAGGAATGACCATACAGCCAAACTGATGAACCTCAGAATCATCTCAGAAAGTGGACTACACTGCTATTATACCTTCAGAATGAAAGTCATCCAAACAACCTCTGGATTCTATACACATTACAGACTGAAGAGCAACAAGAACACCACTTGGTGGTTGAGGAATGAGGATGGGAATGATGGGAATGATGATGATGCTTACTGGGAAAGTGGACGGGCACCATTACAAAGTCATCTGTGTCACAAGAGGAGTTCTTGCTGCTGCAGCCACCTACAGACGAGTCCTTGAGGAGAAGGCCAGGGGCATCGTGGGTAGGGGAGGCAAGGGTCTTGGCGCGGAGCTGCTGGACCTCAGCCAGAGACTGCTGCAGAGAGAGAGAGAGGGAGGGAGAGAGAGAAACTATGACCACAGCACTGACTCTGAACAACCCACTATATAGTACACTACCGGTAGTACACTAACATTCAAAAGGTTGGGGCCACTTAGAAATGTCTCTTGTTTTTGAAAGAAGAGCAAACGGGCTCAAACCAGAATAGAAAGAATGGGAGACCCCGGTGCACAACTGAGCAAGAGGACAAGTACATTAGAATGTCTATTTTGAGAAACAGATGCCTCACAAGTACACAACTAGCAGCTTCATTAAATAGTATCCGCAAAAACACCAGTCTCAATGTCAACAGTGAAGAGGCGACTCCGGGATGCTGGCCTTCAAGGCAGAGTTCCTCTGTCCAGTCTCAGCGTTAACAGTAAAGAGGTGACTCCGGGATGCTGGCCTTCAAGGCAGAGTTCCTCTGTCCAGTGTCTGTTCTTTTACCCATCTTAAGCTTTTCTTTTTATTGGCCAGTGAAATTGCTTTTGATTTGCAACTCTGCCTAGAAGGCCAGCATCCCGGAGTCACCTCTTTACTGTTAACGCTGAGACTGGACAGAGGAACTCTGCCTTGAAGGCCAGCATCCCGGAGTCACCTCTTTACTGTTAACGCTGAGACTGGACAGAGGAACTCTGCCTTGAAGGCCAGCATCCCGGAGTCACCTCTTTACTGTTAACGCTGAGACTGGACAGAGGAACTCTGCCTTGAAGGCCAGCATCCCGGAGTATCCAGACATTTCACGGGTTTTCATGGGTGATTCGCTTCGACAACTGTGATGCAAGACCAGGCCAGCCATCAACAAGACAGCTGGCAGCGATCAGAGAGGTTTGGCACAAGTGGGTGGAGCGCCTGCCACTCATCTATAACCCAAGTCCAGACATCACAGTGGATGAGCATCTGGTCGCTTTTAGGGGACGCTGCCCTTTCAAACAGTACATGCAAAGCCAACCGTCTAAATATGGAATAAAAGATATGGGCAGCATGTAATGCCAGGAACAGTTATGCCTGGAACATGCAGGTTTACACCAGGAAACGTGCTGACGGTGTTCCCAGAAGGAACCAGAGAAACCTGCTGACGGTGTTCCCAGAAGGAACCAGAGAAACCTGCTGACGGTGTTCCCAGAAGGAACCAGAGAAACCTGCTGACGGTGTTCCCAGAAGGAACCAGAGAAACCTGCTGACGGTGTTCCCAGAAGGAACCAGGGGAACCTGCTGACGGTGTTCCCAGAAGGAACCAGGGGAACCTGCTGACGGTGTTCCCAGAAGGAACCAGGGGAACCTGCTGACGGTGTTCCCAGAAGGAACCAGGGGAACCTGCTGACGGTGTTCCCAGAAGGAACCAGGGAACCTGCTGACGGTGTTCCCAGAAGGAACCAGGGGAACCTGCTGACGGTGTTCCCAGAAGGAACCAGGGGAACCTGCTGACGGTGTTCCCAGAAGGAACCAGGGGAACCTGCTGACGGTGTTCCCAGAAGGAACCAGGGGAACCTGCGGTGTTCCCAGAAGGAACCAGGGGAACCTGCTGACGGTGTTCCCAGAAGGAACCAGGGGAACCTGCTGACGGTGTTCCCAGAAGGAACCAGGGGAACCTGCTGACGGTGTTCCCAGAAGGAACCAGGGGAACCTGCTGACGGTGTTCCCAGAAGGAACCAGGGGAACCTGCTGACGGTGTTCCCAGAAGGAACCAGGGGAACCTGCTGACGGTGTTCCCAGAAGGAACCAGGGGAACCTGCTGACGGTGTTCCCAGAAGGAACCAGGGGAACCTGCGGTGTTGAAGGAACCGGTGTTCCCAGAAGGAACCAGAGAAACCTGCTGACGGTGTTCCCAGAAGGAACCAGGGGAACCTGCTGACGGTGTTCCCAGAAGGAACCAGAGAAACCTGCTGACGGTGTTCCCAGAAGGAGCCAGGGGAACCTGCTGACTGTGTTCCCAAAAGGAACCAGGGGAAGCGGGTGGTCCTGGAAATGACTGCAGGTCTCCATGGGCACAACATAACATGTGACAATTTCGTCACCTCATATGGTTTTTGTCAGGAGCAGCTCCAGAAGAAAAGGACCACGGTCAAGTCTCACGGACGCTCAGAAAGAACAAGCCTGAGTTGTCTCCTCCTGCCTCTCCTACTCACTACCAAAGACAGGGATCTTTTTTCCTCTAAATTTGCCTTCATCGATACACACACTCTTGTGTCCTACTGCCGAAGAAAGTGCTACTGATGACAACTCTGCAACGGGATGCCGCTGTGAGTACCTGGGAGGACAAGAAGCTCAACACTGTCCTGGAATACAACAGGAACAAAAGGGGTATGTCACTTTTCATCTTTCAAGTCTCACATACTTTTTTTTCCTCTTCTATTTTTCTATTACCAGATTGTTTTATCTGCACCATAAAAATAAGACGTTGTTGTTTGGTGAAATGCTCTTTGAATTTGTGAACAATATGGAGTCAATTCCATTCATTTGAATATGTAAATATGTTTTAGATGTGATAAATTAAAAACAACGCTTTGATGCAATTTTTCACGTTACTATGCAAGACGTGAAGTACCACTTGCATGTACTCATTCTTTTATTTATTTATTCTTTTATCGTTGCACCTTTTGCAGGTTACTGGCACATACTCTTGTAAGAGGATGACCGTTGGCCCATGGTGGTGTTCTTCAACATCCTAGATGTGTCGGCCTACAACGCGTCTGTGGAGTGGATGGAGTTGAATCCAGGCTGGAAGCAGGGGAAATTCTTCAAGAGGAGACTATTCCTAGAAGAGTTGGGGAAAGCCATGGTGGCACCCCTCATTCAAAGGCGCCAACACCTTCCTCCAACACCATCCTCCAACACCATCCTCCAACACCATCCTCCAACACCATCCTCCAACACCATCCTCCAACACCATCCTCTGCTGGATTGATGAAAGATATACAAGGGCCAGAAGCTAGATTTACGGCTGCCAGAGACAGAAGAGACAAAAGAAAGGAGGTGCAATCTGTGTGCACCAAGAGATGTCAAAACGAGCATTAGGTGCCATAAATCCAGTGCATGTATTTGCAAGGGACATGCAACAACCACCATCTATTGTCCAACATATGCATGAGAACACACAAAATGTAACCACCAACATATGTGAGAACACACAAAATGTAACCACCAACATGTGCATGAGAACACACAAAATGTAACCACCAACATATGTATGAGAACACACAAAATGTAACCACCAACATATGTATGAGAACACACAAAATGTAACCACCAACATATGCATGAGAACACACAAAATGTAACCACCAACATGTGCATGAGAACACACAAAATGTAACCACCAACATGTGCATGAGAACACACAAAATGTAACCACCAACATGTGCATGAGAACACACAAAATGTAACCACCATTGATTGAAGGATTTGTGAACATTTTAATGTTTTTGTTAGTAATACTGTTATTGTTACTGTTGTTATTTAATGTGTTCAGATATTAATTTTGTAATATGGTAAAGTTGTGAAAACTAAATACAGGCACAGACTGTGTGTGGAAAATTATTTAAGACAGACTCTCTCCAATACAACCCAACATTGCAGAGTTATGTGCATCCTTTCAAGCACACACCCCTCTCATTAACCTGTGGTGAGTTATTCACAATTGTCAATGAACAAATAAGGTTTTATATGTAAGATGGTTAAATAAAGAGAAATGATTGATTATTATTATTTGTGCCCTGGTCCTATAAGAGCTCTTTGTCACTTCCCACGAGCCGGGTTGTGACAAAAACTCACACTGATTCTATTGTTTAATAAATGTATTGTACAGTTTGTGTGGGCCAGGCTTACAATGATGGCAAAAAACAACATTTGAGAGTGCACTGACCCTGGTGCTAGTAGAGGGGGTACAGCTGACCCTGGTGCTAGAGGGGGTACAGCTGACCCTGGTGCTAGAGGGGGTACAGCTGACCCTGGTGCTAGAGGGGGTACAGCTGACCCTGGTTCTAGTAGAGGGGGTACAGCTGACCCTGGTTCTAGTAGAGGGGGTACAGCTGACCCTGGTTCTAGTAGAGGGGGTACAGCTGACCCTGGTGCTAGAGGGGGTACAGCTGACCCTGTTGCTAGAGGGGGTACAGCTGACCCTGGTGCTAGAGGGGGTACAGCTGACCCTGGTGCTAGAGGGGGTACAGCTGATCCTGGTGCTAGAGGGGTTACAGCTGACCCTGGTGCTAGAGGGGGTACAGCTGACCCTGGTGCTAGAGGGGGTACAGCTGACCCTGGTGCTAGAGGGGGTACAGCTGGAAGTTGAATGTTTGAAGGGGTACGGGACTATAAAAAGTTTGTTCTGAGGGAAAAAGGGGTGCAAATTAATATTAGGAAAGTGTATACACACACTCACTCACCGGTGGAGAGGCTAAATGTGAGTTGGAAGAGCTGCTACAGGAGCTTGCTGAAGCAGAGCTGGGAAAGCATGTCATGGTCACAGCAGGAGCTGTATCAAAGAAAAATATCTATATAAATTATCAAAATAATAAATTCATTCATTCATTCATCACACTGTCCTCGTCATATGACAGATTGGTTCGGATGTTTCAATTAGGGTTGAGAAGATGGATGCATAAGGACCGTTTACTCACTCTTCTTCATGGACGAGCTCGTCTCTAGGAAGGGGTGACAGAAGAACTCCTCTACAATGACAAGAGATAAAGATTGAAAGTGAGAAACTTGCTCCTCAATTTTAAATAATGAGCACTGGTTTGACCCCTGTGAGTGTGGCCCCACTGACCGAAGTCCATGCGGTCCTTGTGGTTGCGCTGCAGAAGACCCAGCAGCAGATTCCTCAGGTGACAGGAGGTCTCTCTGGGGATGCTGGGTGGGGAGACAAAAGTCACCATGAATGCATGATGGTACTTCACACTTCATTTCTGCTGTAACAATTGATCCGGGGCCTGTTTTGCATTTCCTCACAAATGGTTAATGTTAGGATTGTGGTAGCTGATCCTAATCAAATGTTAAAAGCAGGGCGTGAGACTATGATAATCACAAGTCATTTGTAACATATCCTGTGGTGAAATCCAGTCTACCACAGCATTAGTTAATTAACATGGAAGCAACATTCAATACACACTCTCATGTGAAAGGAATCTGTACTCTCTATCTCTAAAGACACACACAACTACGAAGAGCTGATCAACACTGACTTGGGGCTGAGGTTCTTGTTTTTCTCATAAAACAGCCGGAGGTCCTGGGGACTGCTAGCCTGTGGGTAGCACACACAGACAGATACACACAAATGTTAACAGAACAAATCAACTTCAGTGTTCGCATGCACACAAGTTAGTTTAAAAAGGGAGTGTCAAAGATCGGAAGAGGAAACACAGTCAGCTGATCCTGTCTGGCCAGTTTGGGTTACTCGCTTTCCTAAGAGCCTTAGGAAAGGCTGGATAAATAGTCTTGTTGTTTTAACTCTAGCTTGTCTACAGTTTGCGATCTCTCACATTATGTGGAAAGAAAAGTCAGTCTGTTCGGGCCTAAGAGAAAACCAAAGCTGATTACCGTCACGCCAGTTTTAAATATTGTATGACAAGTCAAAAACAAACTATCGCTGAATGACCCCTTTCTGCAGAGGGGATTCATTTGAACCATTCAAACACCGCCCCTTTGATTACGCCTTTGAGACCGGTATATATGGGTATGATTTGAGTCCTATCTCACTATGGTGCTCACCTGAAACGGGGCTTTCCCAGTCAGACACTGGAACAAAATGGTACCAATGCTCCACAGGTCAGCCTTGGCATCATAGTTCTGAGACATGATGACTTCAGGTGCCTGGTGGATATGAGGGAAACATTTCAGAGATGCACACACGACACATGACCTAATGGGACAGATGCACACCCTCGGCCTGCCTATGGTCAGGCTGTAACCAGAGGTGCTCACCATGACACATGACCTAATGGGACAGATGCACACCCTCGGCCTGCCTATGGTCAGGCTGTAACCAGAGGTGCTCACCATGACACATGACCTAATGGGACAGATGCACACCCTCGCACACCAGAGGTGCTCACCGACACATGCCTGCCTGACACATGATGGGACAGATGTCAGGCTGTAACCAGAGGTGCTCACCATGACACATGACCTAATGGGACAGATGCACACCCTCGGCCTGCCTATGGTCAGGCTGTAACCAGAGGTGCTCACCATGACACATGACCTAATGGGACAGATGCACACCCTGTAACCAGAGGTGGCCTGCCTATGGTCAGGCTGTAACCAGAGGTGCTCACCATGACACATGACCTAATGGGACAGATGCACACCCTCGGCCTGCCTATGGTCAGGCTGTAACCAGAGGTGCTCACCATGACACATGACCTAATGGGACAGATGCACACCCTCGGCCTGCCTATGGTCAGGCTGTAACTAGAGGTGCTCACCATGTACATAGGGGACCCACACAGAGTGGCAGCCATCATGTTGTTCTGAAGGTAGCGAGCAAACCCAAAGTCAGCTGGAGAGAGGGATAGAAGAAGAACAGCAAGGGGGGGGGGGGGGGGGGTAAAAAATAAGATCAAATAGCACTGTACAAGTGGAGACCACAGCTGTGCACTCAGATACTCAGCAAAACCTTGGGGCAATCACAAAATGTTTGCAATGAGTGGAAAAATGTAATACCAGCTGGGAACGACTGGAGAGGTTACAGTGGAGAGAGAACTCAATTGATTTTCCACTGAGCCACCAAGAGGACCAGTGACTGGAAGTTTTGTAAGAGATTTTTGAAACCTGTCATCTTACTCTTAATTTACAGGCACTGGAACACCTTTAAATTATATTATTAACGGTCCCATTTCAGAATATCACACGGTCACAGGGAAAACAAAATCACCAGTGGTAGCTAAACAGGCTAACATTCAAGATCAATGGGCAATGAGAAACATCCACACAAAAACACATGTCATCATCACCACTAACGAACTACAGTGTTGCACTGTTAACTTCCTTTCAAAGTGAGCGATCCACACACTCAACTGTTTAAAGATGTACTATGCAGAAATTCCTCTGCCATTTCCTGGTTGCTATAATTCTAATAGCTTGCCTAACTTCTGTTTATGTGACAAAACAAGCAAGTATAGTGTAGAGAATCATTGTACCATCTAAACTGCTGTAAAATATATTCTCCATAACCATAAATATTGTATTTTCAGCTACTTGAAACTGGTGTACAAAACCAAAAGAGGTTTTTAGACTTGCTTTCAATGAGAATGACAGACCAATAACTCACATTTCTATGTGCTTTTTGTTGGGTCGCCCAAAAATAAACTTATTGTAGCTTTAAGAGTTTGTGCGGTGATCTTGGAGCTGAGCAACTTTCAACAGCGGCATGAGGATTATAACACTGTTGTGAGGTCTGCCTCAGCCTTCACAAAGGCAATACATTCTGTCTGCAGGATAAATGGGCTCGATAGGGATTAATATGAGTGAGTTTTAAACACATACAAAAAATGCTGCTCTTTTGTCTTCAGCCCTGCACTAATTCATTCTTCACACAATTGTGATTATCAGCTATTACATGGGTGTCAATTAATTCGGTGGAAAGATGGAACTCTTTGTCGCTATAATTTATATGATGCATTACAGTGCACGTGCATGCACCCGCACGAGAAGTATTCAGACCCCTTGACTTTTTCCACATTTTGTTATATTACAGCCTTATTCTGAAATTGATTCAATAGTTTTTTTAATCAATTTGCAATCAATTTACATTTACACAAGTATTCAGGCCCTTTACTCAGTACTTTGTTGAAGCACCTTTGGCAGCAATTACAACCTCAAGTCTTCTTGGGTATGACGCTACAAGCTTGGCACACCTGTATTTGTGGAGTTTCTCCCATTCTTCTCTGCAGATCCTCTCAAGCTCGGTCAGGTTGGATGGGGAGTGTCGCTGCACAGCTATTTTCAGTTCTCTCCAGACACGTTCGATTGGGTTGAAGTCCGGGCTCTGCCTGGGCCATTCAAGGACATTCAGAAACTTGTCCCGAAGCCACTCATGCGTTGTCTTGGCTTAGGGTCGTTGTCCTGTTGGAAGGTGAACCGTCACCCCAGTCTGTGGTCCTGAGCACTCTGGAGCAGGTTTTCATCAAGGATCTCTTGTGCTTTGCTCCGTTTCGTCTTTCCCTCGATCCTGACTAGTCTCCCAGTCTCTGTCGCTGAAAAACATCTCCACAGCATGACGCTGTCACCACCATGGTGGCAGGTTTCCTCCAGACGTGACACTTGGCATTCAGACCAAAAACAGTTGAATCTTGGTTTCATCAGACCAGAGAATCTTGTTTCTCATGGCCTGAGAGTCCTTAAGGTGTCTTATTGGCAAACTTTAAGCGGGCTGTCATGTGCCTTTTACTGAGGAGTGGCTTCGGTCTGGCCACCATCTCCACAGAGGAAATCTGTAGCTCTGTCAGAATGACCATTGGGTTCTTGATCTCCTCCCTGACCAAGGCCCTTCACCCCCGATTGGGAGGCCAGCTCTAGGAAGAGTCTTGGTGATTCCAAACTTCTTCCATTTAAGAATGATGTGTCCATTGTGTTCTTCGGGACATTTTATTATTATTACCACTCCCTTTTTCCTCCCCGATTTCGATCTCGTCTCATCGCTGGGTCTGAATACTTATGTAAATAAGGGTTTGTTTTATTTTATTTTTAATACATTTGCAAGAAATTCCAAAAACAGTTTTTGCTTTGTCATTATGTGACATTGCGTGTAGATTGATAGATTGTTTTTAAAATGTAATCCATTTTAGAACAAGGCTGTAACGTAACAAAATGTGGAAAAAGTCAAGGGGTCTAAATACTTTCCGAATGCCCTGCGCGCACACACACACCTATCTTGATGCAGGTGTTGGTGGAGTGGGACTTGCGTCCTGTGTGGTAGGAGAGCAGGATGTTCTGGGGTTTGAGGTCTCGGTGGATGATATCCTTGACCTGCAGCACCCTCATGGCTCCAGCTATCTGCTGCAGAAACACCCGGATGGTGTCCTCGCTCAGGGTGCCCTTGGCTAGGGGAGAAACAGGGGTGGAGGGGTAGGACAGGACAGTCGGTAAGGGAAAATAAAACAAACTATACTAACAGAAACATCAGACTTGTTCCTGTTCCACGGCAACCTATGAAAACACAGCTTCCCTAAAGCCTGGGACTGTAGTCTAAATAAATAAGCAGCCCAGGGAGACGAGGCCTAAACTTTCTCTGCTAAATTCAGGACCTGGTTGGGTCAGCCCACACCCTCATTATCCAATGTTACATTACCCTGGCTTTCATTTTCACTGTGCTAACATACCCTTATTCTGATAGTTTGCTTCAATGCTCTAGGTGACTTTCAATTGACCGAGGCTTTAACCACACAAGCCAACTCCAGTCGTGGAGCGCTCTGAAACCTTTCCCCATTGAGTTTGCCCCACTATGTGTCACAGAGGCCCAAATTAAGGAATGTCTAGCAAGCAATTCTAATGGGAGGGTTGTCCTTGAATTACAGTGGCATATCTTTATATTGAATTGTTTATCAATGATAAAACATAATGGAGGTCCTTTATATTGCAAAACATTATGTAACAATGCTTTGTTTAAGGTACTTAGGGTCCCTGTAGTGATATGTAGAGTTGTCATGATATATTTTGGGCATTTAAGCATAAAACATAGAACGGCCTCCGTTCCTTCTCTTGTTAAAACTAATTGGTCCATGCTGCGTGCCGACCCGGTTGTAGCGACAAACCTGCAGATTCTGCAATGCTTGTCAGTGGGGGTAAAAAATGGATTTTGCGCCAATCAGAGAATACCAACCCCCCCAGGTGAGGGAGCCAACAGGAGTGACAACAAAAAGGGGGAAAAAAGAGGGCATTTTCTATGTCATGAGCCAGTCGCACTTCATATCCAATGTAGGCTATGTGATGGTAGATAAGTGCACAGACGCAATGCACAAAACACACATACTTTCTCCAAGCTGAAGCTACCCCGGCGAAACCCGGATGACGCTGTGGCCAATTGTGCGCCGCCCTATAGGACTCCCAATCCTGGCCGGATGTGATACAGCCTGGATTCGAACCAGGCACTGAGATGCAGTGCCTTAGACCGTTGCGCCACTCGGGAGCCCTAAGTATTGCGACAATTTCAATGATTTTACTGAGTTACAGTTCATATAAGGAAATCAGTCAATTTTAATTAATTAATTTATGCCCTAATCTATTGATTTCAGATTACTGGGAAACCTGAGATAGCTGTGGCATTGTGTTGTGTGACAAAACTGCACATTTTAGAATGGCCTTTAATCGTCCCCAGCACAAGGTGCACCTGTGTAATGATCATGCTGTTCAAACAGCTTCTTGATATGCCATACCTGTCAGATGGATGGATTATCTTGGCAAAGGAAAAAAATACTCAGTAACAGGGAAGTAAACAAATTTGCTAGCTAGCTAGCACATAATGTTGTGGTAGCAAGTGAATATGCTAACATTAGCTAGTTATTTAAACATTTGGCAATGGGCTGGCACTGGGAGTATGGGATTATGGAGAGTGAATCTAAAGTTTCTTCTTCATCTTACTAGGTATTTATCGAGCTGTGGCCATCTGGCTAGTCACAACAGGGGCTTTCTACATAATAGCAACATTAGCTCAGCTAGCTAGCCAACATTGGAATCTAGACCATAAACTAAGCAACACATGCATGCATTGCCAAACAACGCCTCTGCCACTATATGGTTTGGAGTATTTTAACAAAGCTTTGTGGCTGATGACTTCAAGGCCTTTGTTGTGTGAACACAAAAGAGATTGACTGCTGACACTGTTCAGAGGTGCTAATTACCCTTAGCTGGCGATTGGTAGACAATGCTATGTGTGTGGGTCCTGCTTGAGAGATATCTATTTATCTTGAATGCTAGAAAATGAAAAAAGGTATTTAATATATTGTATAGATCAAGAAAAAAAGGCTATTCAAATACCTATTTATTTTACTAGTATAATGTGTCATTGGTGTTACTGCCTTGAAAATCACTCATTACAAACATTTACAAGGAGCATGAGCTCTCCTGTGGCAAACTTAGGGGTGGAGTCTACATTATTATTGGGGACCACATTATTACGTAGAATGGGGATGCACACATGACTGTAGCATGCTCTCCTGTGGCAAACTTATTGGATAAAAGGGGTCTACATTAAATGGCATCTACATTAAAAAAAAACAAGGACCTTGAGCTCTCCTGTGGCAAACTTATTGGGGGAGGGGTCTACATTATTATTGGGGGAGGGGTCTACATTATTATTGGGGGAGGGGTCTACATTATTATTGGGGGAGGGGTCTACATTATTATTGGACCTTGAGCATGCTCTCCTGTGGCAAACTTATTGGGGGAGGGGTCTACATTATTATTGGGGGGGGGGTCTACATTGAAGAAAATGATTAGCTAATCACACCCTTTTATTATGTCATTCTTTGTAAGATTCTATTGATAATTTGGTGTCTAAATCCAAAGTGTCACTTGGCGTTACTCAATTTAAATGAAAGTAAATAACATTGTGAGCAAAATTATTAATCATATCACTAAATTATTTTTAAAGGATTAATGACCTTAGAACATTTGGGGCCTCCATTTCAGAAAATTCTCACAAACCTAAAATGTCTCATTGGAGTTAGTACTCTTACTGGTGACACAATGTAATCATAATGGAACATATTATTTGAAGTCATTGAGCTCCCAGATAAGTTGATTTAGTAGACGACAGTTCATTTTTTGTCCAAAATGCCATGCACAAATGCCACCTTAATTCAAGGAAAGACCCGAGAGCTTCCCTGGGCGTTTAACCAATGACACAGTCCACTCACAGTGCAGATAGTCTGCCAGGTCCCCACCATTGCAGTACTAGAGAGAGAGAGGGAGATAAAAAAAAATTATGACATTAGGAGACATACAGTGCATTCGAAAAGTATTCAGACCCCTTCACTTGTCCCACATTTTGTTACGTGCCTTATTCTAAAATTGATTTAAATAAAAATACTCATGAATCTACACACAACACCGCATAATGACAAAGCGAAAACAGGTGTATAGACGTTTTTGAAAATGTATTTCAAATAAAAAACTGAAATACCTCATTTACATTCATATTCTCGAAATTGAGCTCAGGTGCATACTGTTTCCATTGATCATCCTTGAGATGTTTCTACAACTTGGAGTCTACCTGTGGTAAATTCAAATGATTGGACATGATTTGGAAAGGCACACACTGGTCTATATACAGTTGAAGTCAGAAGATTATATACACCTAAGACAAACACATTTAAAACACAGTTTTTCACCATTCCTGACATTTAATCCGAGTAAAAATTCCCTGTCTTAGGTCAGTTAGGATCACCACTTTATTTTAAGAATGTGAAATGTCAGAATAATAGTGGAGTGATTTATTGAAAATTATTTATTTCTGATTTTATTTATTTCATCACATTCCCAGTGCGTCAGAAGTTTACATACACTCAATTAGTATTTGGTAGCATTGCTTTAAGTTGTTTAACTTGGATCAAACGTTTAATTTTGGTGTAACAGGTAGCCTTCCACAAGCTTCCCAGACAATAAGTTGGTGTGAAGGTTTTAGGCCTCCTGACATTCCTCCTGACAGAGCTCAGGTTTGTAGGCCTCCTGACAGAGCTGGTGTAACTGAGGCAGGTTTGTAGGCCTCCTGACAGAGCTGGTGTAACTGAGTCAGGTTTGTAGGCCTCCTGACAGAGCTGGTGGCCTAGGCCTCCTGACAGAGCTGGTGTAACTGAGTCAGGTTTGTAGGCCTCCTGACAGAGCTGGTGTAACTGAGTCAGGTTTGTAGGCCTCCTGACAGAGCTGGTGTAACTGAGTCAGGTTTGTAGGCCTCCTGACAGAGCTGGTGTAACTGAGGCAGGTTTGTAGGCCTCCTGACAGAGCTGGTGTAACTGAGTCAGGTTTGTAGGCCTCCTGACAGAGCTGGTGTAACTGAGGCAGGTTTGTAGGCCTCCTGACAGAGCTGGTGTAACTGAGGCAGGTTTGTAGGCCTCCTGACAGAGCTGGTGTAACTGAGGCAGGTTTGTAGGCCTCCTGACAGAGCTGGTGTAACTGAGGCAGGTTTGTAGGCCTCCTGACAGAGCTGGTGTAACTGAGTCAGGTTTGTAGGCCTGACAGAGCTGGTGTAACTGACAGGTTTGTAGGCCTCCTGACAGAGCTGGTGTAACTGAGTCAGGTTTGTAGGCCTCCTGACAGAGCTGGTGTAACTGAGTCAGGTTTGTAGGCCTCCTGACAGAGCTGGTGTAACTGAGGCAGGTTTGTAGGCCTCCTGACAGAGCTGGTGTAACTGAGGCAGGTTTGTAGGCCTCCTGACAGAGCTGGTGTAACTGAGGCAGGTTTGTAGGCCTCCTGACAGAGCTGGTGTAACTGAGGCAGGTTTGTAGGCCTCCTGACAGAACTGGTGTAACTGAGGCAGGTTTGTAGGCCTCCTGACAGACAGAGCTGTTTGTGTAACTGAGGCAGGTTTGTGACAGAACTGGTGTAACTGAGGCAGGTTTGTAGGCCTCCTGACAGAACTGGTGTAACTGAGGCAGGTTTGTCGGCCTCCTTGCGCGCTCCGCTTTTTCAGTTCTGTCCACAAACTTTCTATGGGATTGAGGTCAGGGCTTTGTGATGGCCACTCCAATACCTTGACTTGGTTGTCCTTAAGCCATTTTGCCACAACATTGGAAGTATGCTTGGGGTCATTGTCCATTTGGAAGACCCATTTGCGACCAAGCTTTAACTTCCTGAGATGTTGCTTCAACATATCCACAGAATTTCCTGCCTCATGATGCAATCTGGGACGGCAGGGTAGCGTAGTGGTTAGAGCGTTGGACTAGTAACCGGAAGGTTCCAAGTTCAAACCCACGAGTTGACAAGGTACAAATCTGTCATTCTGCCCCTGAACAGGCAGTTAACCCACTGTTCCTAGGCCATCATTGAAAATAAGAATTTGTTCTTAACTGACTTGCCTAGTTAAATAGAGGTAAAATAAAATCTATTTTGTGAAGTGCACCAGCCCCTCCTGCAGCAAAGCACACCCACAACATGATGCTGCCACCCCCGTGCTTCACGGTTGGGATGGTGTTCTTCGGCTTGCAAGCATCCCCCTTTTTCCTCCAAACATAACGATGGTCATTATGGCCAAACAGTTCTATTTTTGTTTCATCAGACCAGAGGACATTTCTCCAAAAAGTATGATCTTTGTCCCCATGTGCAGTTGCAAACCGTAGTCTGGCTTTTTTATGGTGGTTTTGGAGCAGTAGCTTCTTCCTTGCTGAGCAGCATTTCAGGTTATGTCGATATTGGACTCGTTTTACTGTGGATATAGATACTTTTGTACCGGTTTCCTCCAGCATCTTCACAAGTACGTTCATCTCTGGGAGACAGAACGTGTCTCCTTCCTTAACGATTTGATGGCTGCGTGGTCCCATGGTGTTTATACTTGCATACTATTGTTTGTACAGATGAACGTGGTACCTTCAGGCATTTGGAAATTGCTCCCAAGGATGAACCAGACTTGTGGAGGTTGAGGTGGACTTGTGGAACCAGAATTGTGGATGTCTACAATTCTTTTCTGAGGTCTTGGATGATTTATTTTGATTTTCCCATGATGTCAAGCAAAAAGGCACAGAGTTTGAAGGTAGGCCTTGAAATACATCCACAGGTACACCTCCAATTGACTCAAATGATGTCAATTAGCCCACCAGAAGCTTCTAAAGCCATGACATCCCTTTCTGGAATTTTACAAGCTGTTTAAAGGCACAGTCACATTAGTGTATGTACATTTCTGACCCACTGGAATTATGATACAGTGAATTATAAGGGAAATAATCAGTATGTAAACAATTGTTGGAAAAATTACTTGTGTCTTACACAAAGTAGATGTCCTAACTGACTTGCCAAAACTATAGTTTGTTAACAAGAAATTTGCGGAGTGGTTTAAAAACAAGTTTTAAAGTGTATGTAAACTTCCGACTTCAACTGTAGGTCCCATAGTTGACAGCGCAAGTCAGAGCAAAAACCAAGCCATGAGGTCTAAGGAATTGCCCAAAGAGCTACGAGACAGGATTGTGTTGAGACACAGATCTGGGCAAAGATACCAAAAAACATCTGCAGCATTGAAGGTCCCCAAGAACACAGTGGCCTCCATCATTCTTAAATGGAAGAAGTTTGGAACCACCAAGACTCTTCCTAGAGCTGGCCGTCAGGCCAAACTGAGCAATCGGGAGAGAAGGGCCTTGGTCAGGGAGGTGACCAAGAACGCAATGGTCACTCTGACAGAGCTCTAGAGTTCTTCTGTGGAACCTTCAAGAAGGACAACCATCTCTGTAGCACTCCACCAATCAGGCCTTTATGGTAGTGACAAATCCGGCCGTGATTGGGAGTCCCTTAGGGTGGTGCACAACAGGCTCAGCGTCATCCAGGTTTGGCCGGGGTAGGCCGTCATTGTAAATAAGAATTTGTTAACTGACTTGCCTAAAAATATTTGTAAAAAAGACAGAAGCCACTGCTCAGGTAAAAGTCCCATGATAGCCCACTTGTAGTTTGACAAATATGCACTTAAAGGACTCTCAGACCATGAGAAACAAGATTCTCTGGTCTGATGAAACCATGAAACCATTTCTTTGGGCTGAATGCCAAGCATCACTTCTGGAGGAAACCCGGCACCATCCCTACGGTGAAGCATGGTGGTGGCAGCATCATGCTGTGGGGATGTTCTTCAGCGGCAGGGACTGGGAGACTAGTCAGGATCGAGGGAAAGATGAACAGAGCAAAGTACAGAAGATCCGTTATGAAAACCTGCTCCAGAGGGCTCAGGACCTCAGACTGGGGCGAAGATTCATCTTCCAACAGGACAATGACCCTAACCACACAGCCAAGACATCGCAGGAGTGGCTTCGGGACAAGTTTCTGAATGTCCTTGAGTGGTCCAGCCAGAGTCTGGACTTGAACCCGATCAAACATCTCTGGAAAGACCTGAAAATAGCTGTGCAGCGACGCTCCCCATCCAACCTGACAGAGCTTGAGAGGATCTGTAGAGAAGAGTGAGAGAAACTCCCCAAATACAGGGGTGCCAAGCTTGTAGCTTCATACCCAAGAAGACTTGAGGCTGTAATTGCTGCCAAATGTGCTTCAACAAAGTACTGAGTAATGCTATATTTAAGTTTTTTAAATACATTTTCAAAAATGTCTAAAAACCTGTTTTTGCTTTGTCATTATGGTGTATTGTGTGTAGATTGATGAGGGAAAAATACAATTTAATACATTTTAGGATAAGGATGTAACGTAACAAAATGTGGAAAAAGTCAAGGGGTCTGAATACTTTCCAAATACACTGTATATAGCCAGTAGCCTCCCAAACAAGTCCTATCTGAAATATGAAAATAATCAATGAAATCACCAGGTAGCCTATTGTTCTGGTAAAGATGCATCCGTAGCCTACTCTGTTTTTGCCAGACAAAACCAGAGAAAATAAAACAAGTGCTTTCTGGTCACTAATCTGCATAAGTGCCTTTGCTGATGACTGGTCATTGGTCAACAGTCAAGACACACAACATTTTGGCTCTGAAGCACGTTATGTCTTTGAGACAGGAATTTGGTGCAATACCATAGGCCTGTTAGTAACCAAATAGACAATAGGCAAAGACAAATATAAAATAGGTATATGTAGCCTATTAATATATATAGAAAAAAATACGTATTTTCCCCCATTCAGCTTCACACTTGCGACCTCTATCAAAACCTCCTTGTGGCCACCGGGATGAGAACCACCGAGTTAGAGCAGGAGTGTATGTGTTGAACCTGACACCAAAACAAGGGCCAAAGACAGAAAAGACAGAAATGACACCAGTAGCTTACCTCCATGACCAGGTACACAGAACTGGCCGTTTCCTAGAGAGAGAGAGAAACAAACACAAGTCAGGGTAGACGACAAGAGAAAAACAACAATACAGGGGGTTTTAGCATGTCAACACTTACAATAGGAATGTTGTGACTGTGTGTTATAGAGCAGGAGGTGTTGAAGGCACAAGACAGGGTAGACGACAAGAGAAAAACAACAATACAGGTGGTTTTAGCATGTCAACACTTACAATAGGAATGTTGTGACTGTGTGTTATAGAGCAGGAGGTGTTGAAGGCACAAGACAGGGTAGAGACAAGAGAAAAACAACAATACAGGTGGTTTTAGCATGTCAACACTTACAATAGGAATGTTGTGACTGTGTGTTATAGAGCAGGAGGAGGTGTTGAAGGCACATACATGCTTGTGCTCGGTGACATAACTAGATGGTTACCGTTTCCCTGAAGTAGGAACGGTAAATTAAAAGTAATGACTACTGTGAACAGGGACACTTCAGGAGAAAGATCTGTTCAGTTAGAAGTTGATGTTCGTCAAATAAGGGTCTACCTCACTGGGACTTATGTTCCCATCTTATCTGAAATCACTATAATGACTACTGACCTTAAGTGGTTTGAGCTCAACCCGGAGGTAAAGAATTAATGACACGTCGCTACTCGCCTAAATCTCCGGGTCATCCATGCTGAGTCAACAGGGTTAAGGTATGGGCCATGTCTGCTCGGAAGTCACGGAGGTTAGCGCTGAACAGGAGTGGTCAAGAGGCCACAAAACCTCCCCCGCTGTGCCGGCTGAAGGGTGAACTATGCTAAAGCAAAAGGGATTGTCTGAGTCTTCACACTCACTCAGCTAAATGTAAAGAGGATCAGTAATCGGGGTTCTCTACAACAATAGAACAACAATAGAACTGAGCTCATCCCACATCATACTGAGAGCAAGGATTAGGCCACAGAGCCATATCAAGAGCAAACAAGATGGGGGAGGGGGGGGTGCATGACAAACAGGAAAATTACACTTTCAGAACTAATAGGCCAGTCGTTGCCATAGCTACAAGTTGGCAAATCAGGCTGAGTCTGCATTTCAACTAATTGGATTCTGTGGTGGGTGGGTGGGTGGGTGGGGGGCAGCTCGACTTGGCTGACAAAGGCAAAATATTGGATGACCAGTGAGGTTCACTGTTGAAGAGAGGGTACAAGTCTGTTGTCTGAAACCACAACGAATGCTCTTCGAGAGAGCATAGACAAACAGAGTCATAAGCCTGAGTCACACGCCACATTATACTAACCTCAGAAGCTTGGCTGCTTTTTGCCACTGAAAACAAAATGGGCATTACTGAGCCCAAACAACCATCGTGTCTCTCTCATTTTTACCAACAGCATGTCAGCCATAGCACAGACCGTACAAAAACAAGACAGTGCAGCCCACTTAAACGCCCTCTTATCAACTAGAAACAGATGACTCTGCTCTTTCTACCTCTCTAGGACTCTTTCAACAGCCAATCAGAGCTGAGTAATGGCTCATCCTAGAGTTAACTACTGCAGAGTCAGCGTTTCTGAAGTTGTCTTTTTGGCCATGTTGGTGATTGCAGCCAGCAAGCCAGCCGTCTGGTTTCCATTGTGCTTTGCCAGGCAGGCAGGGCCAGACATACTTGTCTACCCGAGGTGGTTTTGGCTTACTGACCTGGTAACATCTCCTGTTTATGACAACCAGCCTATAACAGAGCACGAACAGTGTCAGCTGTGTAAAATCACGCAGCGCTCCTCCCCAATGCTACGTGCCGAGAAGAGTGTCGGCCTACATGCCAGCCAGGGAGGTGGAAAAACTGCCCTGCTCTAAAATCCTACAGGGGCTGAGATGCTGTACACAAGATAACAGGACATATTAACACTTCGGTGATTGACAGAGCTCACCAACTGGAGTGTAGAGTAGGACAATACACCTCTAAATTGGACCCTTCCAAATAGGTCTCACTCTGTTTGCCCACAAAGTAGGCCTCATGACTCTGGTTAGCTTCCCGTTGCACAACACTGTTACCCTGAGTGTGGGAACTCTGTCCGACTGGGAAAATATTGGTAAACTGAAAGTCGTCTGTTCTTCCGACCAAATTCATTTTTTCAAATACAGTTCATTTGGGAAGACCCCTTCAATTTTTATTTTGTTACGTTACAGCCTTATTCTAAAATGGATGAAACAAAAACAATGTCCTCATCAGTCTACACATTACTCAATCACTTTTCACAGCTACTGTTTACAGGCCTCCTGGGTCATATACAGCGTTCCTCACTGAGTTCCCAGAATTCCTATCGGACCTTGTAGTCATGGCAGATAATATTCACATTTTTGGTGACTTTAATATTCACGTGGAAAAGTCCACAGACCCACTCCAAAAGGCTTTCGGAGCCATCATCGACTCAGTGGGTTTTGTCCAACATGTTTCTGGACCTACTCACTGCCACAACCATACTCTGGACCTAGTTTCGTCCCATGGAATATTGTGGATCTTAATTAGGGATGCATAATATATCAGAATCGTCCGATAGTAGCTAAAAATGCATCGGTATCGGCCCGATGTCTAGTTTAACGCGGATGTGGAACACTGATGTCAAAGCTACCTATGTAACGTCATGACGCCACGTAAACTTTTGCGCTACACATGTGCAACACAGCATTCCAACCTTCCACGTCTGCTGTGTGGATCAAGCAGTCAACAAGTCGAGCAGTCATTTGAAAGGGTAAGAACATTTCAGCAACACAACTCAAAGGCGAAATCCATTAAAGCCAAGATAATGGAATTAATTTCCCTTGACGATCAACCGTTCTCTGTTGTGGATGATGTTGGCTTTCGCCGACTGGTCGAGCACCGGTACACACTACCAAGTGCGCTATTTTTCAGATGTTGTCCTACCGGAGTAAAACAGTAATAGTGTCACTGCCATGAGCTTCACGACATACATACAATGGAACATTGTTCCATTGGTCTTTGCGTGTCAAAAAAGACACGGTAGCACTGTCAAAGCTGTACAAAAAAGTCTGCAAACAAGCAAACACCGGCCACGAACGATGTGTTTACATCACCACGTTGGTAATAAGCATCATTTGTTCCACCGCAACTTCTGGGGTAGATAGCTTTAGCTTGGTATCTAGCTAGCACCAGTACACCCAGCCTAAAAACAATGACCAGTAGAAACTGCAGTCATTTTCATTATTCTTAGCAATGATTTAGGAATCCTTGTGAGTAAGTATTAGCTAGGTTGCCACTTGTTCGCCTACTGAAATGGAACTTCAGTTCATGAAAATAAACAGCTAGCCAGCTACTTAACCCTGTTGCCCAAAGCTAAAGTTATAAGCAGCCAGCTAACTTCATCTGGCTAGTGAGGCTCGACCGGACTGGGTTATGTGTTGTGTAGTTTTAAGGATGGTGCCGAAGGACATGGCTGACATTTTACATTCTCCCAACCACTTGTGCCATTTTATTTTTCTTATTGCGTTTTGTGTTACCTATTTTTTAACTTATTGTGTACATAATGTTGCTGCTACCGCCTCTTATGACCGAAAATAACTTCTGGACATCAGAAAATTGATTACTCACCGCGGACTGGAAGAAACGTTTTCCTTTAACGAGTCCGACGACAAGGATATCCTGCTTTCATTGGAACAGACCCAGATCAACGTCTTTTGTGTGAAGAAAAGACACCGGAAAAGGGTTCGCAGATCGGGCATCCCTCTGAAAATCCGGAGGCGAGCGAGTAAACTCCCACTTACTTCCATTCTTCTTGCTAGTGTGCAATCATTGGACAATAAAATGGACGACCTACGACTAAGATTATCTTACCAATGGGACATTAAAAACTGTAACATCTTATGTTTCACCGAGACGCGGATGAACGAAGATACGGACAATATAGAGCTAGCAGGATTTTCCATGCACCGGCAGAACAGAAACACTACCTCTGGTATGGGGGTGTGTCTTTTTGTCAATAACAGCTGGTGGGCGATGTCTAATCAGAAGTTCAGAGGTCTTGCTCGCCTGAGGTAGTGTAACTTATAATAAGCTGTAGACAGCACTATCTACCAAGAGAGTTCTCATCTGTATTATTCATAGCCGTCTATTTACCACCACAAAACGAAGCTGGCACTAAGACAGTTCTCAACCAACTCTATAAGGCCATAAGCAAATAAGAAAATGCTCATCCAGAAGCAGTGCTCCCAGGAGCCGAGGACTTTAATACAGGCAAACTTAAATCAGTTTTACCAACGTTTTACCAGCATGTCACATGTGCAACCAAGGAAAATAAATCCTAGACAGCCTTTACTCCACACACAGATATGCAAAGCTCTCCCCCATCCTCCATTTGGCAAAATAATTCTATCCTCCCGATTCCTGCTTACAAGGAAAAACTAAAAGCAGGAAGTACCAGTGATTCGCTCCATACGGAAGTGGTCAGATGATGCGGATGCTACACTACAGGACTGTTTTGCAGCACAGACTGGAATATGTTTCGGGATTCATCCAATGGCATTAAGGAGTACACCACCTCAGTCATCGGCTTCATCAATAAGTGCATTGGTGACGTCGTCCCTACGGTTACTGTACGTACATATCCCAACCAGAAGCTATGGATTACAGGCAACATCCGCATCGAGCTAAAGGCTTGAGCTGCCGCTTTCAAGGAGCGGGAGACTAATCCGGACGTTTATAAGAAACCCTGCTATGCCCTCAGACGAACCATCAAACAAGCAAAGCATCAATACAGGATTAAGATTGAATCCTACGACACCGGCTCTGATGCACGTCGGATGTGGCAGGGCTTGAAAACTATTACGGACTACAAAGGGAAACCCAGACACGAGCTGCCCAGTGACACGAGCATACCAGATGAGCTAAATGCCTTTTATGCTCGCTTTGAGGCAAGCAACACTGAAGCATGTACGAGAGCACCAGCTGTTCTGGATGACTGTGTGATAACCCTCTCGGTAGCCGACGTGAGTAAGACCTTTAAACAGGTCAACATTCACAAAGCCGCTGGGCCAGACGGATTACCAGGACGTGTACTTAAGGCATGCGCTGACCAACTGTCAAGTATCTTCACTGACATCTTCAACCTCTCCCTGATCGAGTCTGTAATACCTACATGTTTCAAGCAGACCATAGTCCCCGTGCCCAAGGAAGCAAAGCTAACCTGCCAAAATGATTACCGCCCCATGGCACTCACGTTGGTAGCCATGAAGTGCTTTGAAAGGCTGGTCATGGCTCATATCAACAGCATCCTCCCGGACACCCTAGACCCACTCACTCCAACTCGCATACCACCCCAATAAATCCACAGATGACGCAATTTCAAATCGCACTCCATACTGCCCTTTCTCACCTGGACAAAAGGAACACCTATGTGAGAATGCTGTTCATTGACTACAGCTCAGCATTCAACCCCATAGTGCCCACAAAGCTCATCACTAAGCTAAGGACTCTGGGACTAAACACCTCCCTCTGCAACTGGATCCTGGACTTCCTGATGGGCCACCCCCAGGTGGTACAAGTAGGCAACAACACTGATCCTTAACACTGGGGCCCCTCATGCATGTGTACTTTGTCCCCTTCTGTACTCCCTGTTCACCCACGACTGCGGGCCAAACACGACTCCAATATCATCATTAAGTTTGCTGATGACACAACAGTGGTAGGCCTGATCACTGACAACGATGAGACGGCCTATAGGGAGGAGGTCAGAAAACTGGCAGTGTGGTGCCGGGACAATAACCTCTCCCTCAATGTGAACAATACAAAGGAGCTGATCATAGACCACAGGAAAAGGTGGGTCGAACAGACACACATTAACCACGACAGGGCTGTATTGGAGCGGGCCGAGAGTTTCAAGTTCCTTGGTGTCCACATCACCAATGAACTACCATGGTCCAAACATACCAAGACAGTCATGAAGAGGGCACAACAAAACCTTTTCCCCCTCAGGAGACTGAAAAGATTTGGCATGGGTCACCATATCCTCAAAAGGTTCTACAGCTGCACCAACGAGAGTATCCTGACCGGTTGTATCACCACCTGGTATGGCAACTGCTCGGCATCTGGCCGTAAGGCACTACAGAGGGTAGTGCGAACGGCCCAATACATCATTGGGGCAAAGCTTCCTGCCATCCAGGACCTTTATAATAGGTGGTGTCAGAGGAAAGCCCATAAAATTGTCAGAGGATCCAGTCACCCAAGTTATAGACGGTTTTCTCTGCTACCGCATGGCAAGCGGTACTGGAGCTCCAAGTCTAGGACAAAAAGGCTCCTCAACAGCTTCTACCCCCAAGCCATAAGACTGCTGAACGGTACCGGAGCGCCAAGTATATGACCAAAAGGCTCCTCAACAGCTTCTACCCCCAAGCCATAAGACTGCTGAACGGTACCGGAGCACCAAGTATATGACCAAAAGGCTCCTCAACAGCTTCTACCCCCAAAGCCATAAGACTGCTGAACGGTACCGGAGCGCCAAGTATATGACCAAAAGGCTCCTCAACAGCTTCTACCCCCAAGCCATAAGACTGCTGAACGGTACCGGAGCGCCAAGTATATGACCAAAAGGCTCCTCAACAGCTTCTACCCCCAAGCCATAAGACTGCTGAACGGTACCGGAGTGCCAAGTATATGACCAAAAGGCTCCTCAACAGCTTCTACCCCCAAGCCATAAGACTGCTGAACGGTACCGGAGCGCCAAGTCTATGACCAAGAGGCTCCTCAACAGCTTCTACCCCCAAGCCATAAGACTGCTGAACGGTACAGGAGCGCCAAGTCTAGGACCAAGAGGCTCCTCAACAGCTTCTACCCCCAAGCCATAAGACTGCTGAACGGTACAGGAGCGCCAAGTCTAGGACCAAGAGGCTCCTCAACAGCTTCTACCCCCAAGCCATAAGACTGCTGAACGGTACAGGAGCGCCAAGTCTAGGACCAAGAGGCACCTCAACAGCTTCTACCCCCAAGCCATAAGACTGCTGAACGGTACCGGAGCGCCAAGTATATGACCAAGAGGCTCCTCAACAGCTTCTACCCCCAAGCCATAAGACTGCTGAACAATTCATAAAATGGCTAAAATGCCACCGGACATTTTACATTTGCATTATTTTCTTCTTCTTGAACTGCACTGTTGGTAAAGGGTTTGTAAGTAAGCATTTCATGGTAAAGTCTACACTTGTTGTATTCGGCCCATGTCACAAATCAATCAAATGTATTTATAAAGCCCCTCTTACATCAGCTGATGTCACAAAGTGCTGTACAGAAGCCCAGCCTAAAACCCAAAACAGCAAGCAATGCAGGTATAGAAGCACGGTGGCTACGAAAAACTCCCTAGAGGCCAGAACCGAGGAAGAAACCTAGAGAGGAACCACCCCGCTATGAGGGGTGGCCAGTCCTCTTCTGGCTGTGCCGGGTAGAGATAACAGAACAGGAAAATATCGGATATTGGTTTTGGCCAAAAATGTAATGTCGGTGCATCACTAATCTTAATGTTTTTCCTCATAATCCTGGACTACCGGGCCACCTTTTTATTACATTTGCTATCGCAACAAATAATCTGCTCAGGCCACAACCCAAAGATTCCTAGATGCCCTTCCAGACTCCCTCCACCTACCCAAGGACGTCAGAGTACAACAATCCGGTTAACCACCTAACTGAGGAACTAAATCTAACCTTGCATAATACCCTAGATGCAGTCGCACCCCCCCAAAAAACAAACATTTGTCATAAGAAACTAGCTCGATGGTATACAGAAAATACCTGAGCCCTGAATTAAGCTTACAGAAAATTGAAACGGAAATGGCGCTACATCAAAATGGAAGTCTTCCAATTAGCTTGGAAAGACAGTACCGTGCAGTATCAAAGAGTCCTCACTGCTACTCGGTCATCGTATTTTTCCAACTTGAGGAGAATAAGCACAATCCAAAATGTATTTTTGATACCGTCGCAAAGCTAACTAAAAAGCAGCATTCCCCAAGAGAGGATGGCTTTCACTTCAGCAGTGATAAATTCATGAACTTCTTTGACGAAAAGATCATGATCATTAGAAAGCAAATTACAGACTCCTCTAAAGTGGCAGAAATAAAGCCTCTCTTGAAAAACCCAAAGCTTGACCCAGAAAATTCTATCGGCCTCTATCGAATCACTCGTGAAGGTGGTAAATCACCTTTTAATGGAGTCAGACCAAGGCTTTGCATCTGTCCTCGTGCTCCTAGACCTTAGTGCTGCTTTTGATACCATCGATCACCACATTCTTTTGGAGAGATTGGAAATCCAAATTGGTCTACATGGACAAGTTCTGGCCTGGTTTAAATCTTATCTGTTGGAATGACATCAGTTTGTCTCTGTGGATGGTTTGTCCTCTGAAAAATCAACTGTACATTTCGGTGTTCCTCAAGGTTCCGTTTTAGGACCACTATTATTTTCACTATATATTTACCTCTTTGTGAGGTCATTCGGAAATATAATGTTAACTTTCACTGCTATGCGGACAATACTCAGCTGTACATTTCGATGAAACATGGTGAAGCTCCAAAACTGCCCTCCCCGCAAAGCCTGTGTTTCAGACATAAGGAAGTGGATGGCGGCAATCTTGGACAAAACAGATATCTTAGTTCTTGGTCCCAAGAAACAAAGACATCTTCTGTTGGATCTGACAATTAATCTTGATGGTTGTACAGTCATCTCAAATACAACTGAAGGACCTCGGCATTACTCTGGACCCTGATCTCTCTTTTGACTAACATATCAAGACTGTTTCAAGGACACCTTTTTTTTCAATCTTCGTAACATTGCAAAAATCAGAAACTTTCTGTCCAAAAATGGAGCAGAAAAATGTATCCATGCTTTTGTCATTTCTAGATTAGACTACTGCAATGCTCTACTTTCTGGCTAACCGCACTAAATAAACTTCAGTTAGTGCTAAGCACGGCTGCTAGAATCCTGACTAGAACATGTAATATGATATATTTTTTTCCAGTGCTAGCCTCTCTACACTGGCTTCCTGTTAAGGCTAGGGCTGATTTCAAGGGTTTACTGCAAACCTACAAAGCATTACATAGGCTTGCTCCTACCTATCTTTCCGATTTGGTCCTGCGATACATACCTACACGTACACTACGGTCACAAGACGCAGGCCTCCTAATTGTCCCTAGAATTTCTAAGCAAACAGCTGGAGGCAGGGCTTTCTCCTATAGAGCTCCATTTTTATGGAATGGTCTGCCTACCCATGTCAGAGACGCAAACTCTGTCTCGACCTTTAAGTCTTTACTGAAGACTTATCTCTTCAGTAGGTCCTATGGTTGAGAGTAGTCTGGCCTAGGGGTGTCAAGGTGAACGGAAAAGCACTGGAGCGACGAACCGCCATTGCTGTCTCTGCCTGGCCGGTACCCCTCTTTCCACTGGGATTATCTGCCTCTAACCCTATTACAGGGACAGAGTCACTGATTTACTGGCGCTCTTCCATGCCTTCCTAGGAGAGGTGCGTCACTTGAGTGGGTTGAGTCACTGACGTGATCTTCCTGTCCGGGTTGGCGCCCCACCTCGGGTTCGTGCCGTGGGGGAGATCTTTGTGGACTATACTCTGCCTCGTCTCAGGGTAGTAAGTTGGTGGTTGAAGATATCCATCTAGTGGCGTGGGAGCTGTGCTTTGGCAAAGTGGGTGGGGTTATAGCTTACCTGGTTGGCCGCGTCCGGGGGTATCGTCGGATGGTGGCAGTGTCTCCTGACCCCTCATGTCTCAGCCTCTAGTAACTATGCTGCAATAGTTGTGTCAGGGAGCTAGGTAATGGAACCCTGACCTGTTCACCGGACGTGCTACCTTGTCCCAGACCTGCTGTTTGCAACTCTCTCTCTCTACCATACCCGCTGTCTCTAACTCTGAATGATCGGCTATGAAAAGCCAACTGACATTTATTTCTGGGTTGCTGGTCTGTTGCACCCTCTACAACCACTGATTATTATTTGACCCTGTTGGTCGTCTATGAACGTTTGAACATCTTGGCCATGTAATGTTATAATCTCCTCCTGGCACAGACAGAAGAGGACTGGCCACCCGTCAGAGCCTGCTTCCTCTCTAGGTTATTTCCTAGGTTCCTGCATTTCTTTGGAGTTTTTCACTTTGTGACATTGGCTGATGTAAAAGGGATTTATAAATACATTTGATTGATTGATTGATTGTCCCATAATTACAAAGCGGAAAATGGGGTTTTGGACATTGTTGCTAATTTATACAAAATAAAAACAGAAAAATATTATTTCCATAAGTATTCAGACACTTTGCTATGTGACTCGAAATTGAGCTCAGGTGCATCCTGTTTCCATTGATCTTCCTTGAGATGGTTCTACAACATGATTGGACTCCACCGGTGGTAAAGTCAAATGATTGGACATTTTATTTTACCTTTATTTAACTAGGCAAGTCAGTTAAGAACCAATTCTTATTTTCAATGACGGCCTAGGAACAGTGGGTTAACTGCCTTGTTCAGGGGCAGAATAACAGATTTTTACCTTGTCAGCTCGGGGATTCGAACTTGCAACTTGTCGGTTACTAGTCCAACGCTCTAACCACTAGGCTACCCTGCCGCCCCACATAATGATTTGGAAAGGCACACACGAGTCCACATAAGGTCCCACAGTTGACAGTGCATGTCAGAGCAAAAACTAAAACAATTCTGCAGCATTGAAGGTAAGAACAGTGGCCTCCATCTTTCTAAAATGGAAGAAGTTTGGAACCACCAAGACTCCTAGAACTAGAACTGGCCGCCCAGTTAAACTGAGCAATCGGGTGAGAAGGGCCTTGGTCAGAGATGAGATCTAGAACCCAATGGTCATTCTGACAGAGCTCCAGAGTTCCTCTGTGGAGATGGGAGAACCTTCCAGAAGGACAACCATCTCTATAGCACTCCAATCAAGCCTTTATGGTAGAGTGGCCAGACGGAAGCCACTCCTCAGTAAAAGGCACATGACAGCCCGCTTGGAGTTTGCCAAAACGAACCTAAAGGAATCTCAGACCATGAGTAACAAGATTATCTGGTCTGATGAAACCAAGATTGAACACTTTGGCCTTAATGCCAAGTCAATCAATCAATGTAATCACATTTATTTATAAAGCCCTTCTTATATCAGCTGATGTCACAAAGTGCTGTACAGAAACCCAGCCTAAAACCCCAAACATCAAGCAATGCATGTGTCACGTCTAGAGGAAACCAGGCACTGCTGATCACATGGCCAAAACCATCTCTTGGGTGAAGCATGGTGGAGGCAGCATGCTGTGGGGATGTTTTTCAGTGGGAGACTAGTCAGGATCGAGGTAAAGATGAACGGAGCAAAGTACAGAGATATCCTTGATGAAAACCTGCTCCAGAGCGCTCAGGACCTCAGACTGGAGGATCACCTTCCAACAGGACAATGACCCTAACCACACAGCCAAGACATTGCAGGAGTGGCTTTGGGACAAGTCTCTGAATGTCTTTGACTTGCCCAGCCAGAGCCCAGACTTGAACCAGATCAAAAATCTCTGGTGAGACCTGAAAATAGCTGTGCAGCAACGCTCCCCATCCAACCTGACAGAGCTTGAGAGGATCTGCAGAGAAGAATGGGAGAAACTCCCCAAATGCAGGTGTGCAAAGCTTGTAGCGTCATACCCAAGAAGACTCGAGGCTGTAATCGCTGCCAAAGGTGCTTCAACAAAGTACTGAGTAAAGGGTCTGAATATTTATGTAAATGTGATATTTATGTTTTCCTTTTTTTTAATCAATTAAACATTTCTAAAAACTTGTTTTTTGCCTTGTCATTATGGAGTATTGTGTGTAGATTTATGAGAAGAAAAAAAACAATTCAATCCATTTTAGAATACGGCTGTAACCTATCAAAATGTGGGAAAAGTCAAGGGGTCTGAATACTTTCCGAAGGCCCTGTGTATCCATAAAAACTATGCCAGCTGAGTCATGATTTCGACTGGCTGGGAAACGCTGCCCTGCCTCATCCCGACAAGCTCATTACAACGGGACAGCTGGAGATTGAATTTGAATATTGAAACAATGTTGCAAATGTCGGAGAGACAGACAACAAGGTTTATACAAACATCCGCTGTTGAAAATGAAATGTTAGTCTAAAAGAAATGTGAGATAAGACACCGGCTGGAATGTGGTTTTAATAATAATATAATAATATATGCCATTTAGCAGACGCTTTTATCCAAAGCGACTTACAGTCATGCGTGCATACATTCTACGTATGGGTGGTCCCGGGGATCGAACCCACTACCCTGGCGTTACAAGCGCCATGCTCTACCAATTCAGGATTAGTGTCACCTGTCGTTTAATGATTGATAAATTAATTTGTACAGAGAAGCTCAGGACAGAACAACAAACTCGTGTAACAACCAGCAAGTAATGCAACAAAGATAACATGAAAGAAAAGTGGGTCAAAATATGCATTTCACCCCTCCCCCCTTGCAAAAAAATGAATAGATAGCCTATATTCAATTTATGTGACAAAACAAGCAATGTATAATGTAGAGAATCATTGCACCATATAAACAGCTGTGAAATATATTTACAATAAACCCAAAATATTGTATTTTCAGCTGTTTGAAGCTGGTGTAATAAAATGAAAGTAAAAGAAGCCAGAATTAAACTTAAGACTATAAATAGGCACATAGAACAAATCTACCACTTCGGACTTGGTCTCAATGAGAATGACAGATCTATAACTCACATGTGTGAATTTGGTCGGGCTGTCCAAGAAAATGACATGTTGTTGCTTCCAAATTGACATTCAAATTTGAGTTATAGAGCCGTCATTCTCATCAAGTCTAAGAAGGGGTAGATATGTTCTATGTGCGCTATTTCTATGCCTCCAGTTCTCAAGTTGTGGTTTTGTACACCGGCTTCAAACAGCTGAAAATACAATATTTTTGGTTATTGACAATGTCTTTTCACAGCAGTTTAGATGGTACAATAATTCTCTACACTTGTCACAAACTGAAATTAGGCGAACTACTCGAATTTTTGCAACCATGATATGGTGGAGCGATTTCAGCACATTGCACCTTTAAGGATTTGGCTTAATACATACCTGAAAGTCATGTAATGCAACAATGTTCTCATGTTTTAGTTCCTGGGGAAAATAAATGGGAAATGCAAGTTTACAGCTATTCAAATTGAAAGTCTTACTGTATACACTACCGATAATAAAACTGGTTGTCTTACCTTAAGTATCTTGATCTCTTTTCCCAAAAGGGTCTGAGATTTTGCCAAGTTTTTCTTATTTATGCATTTCACAGCCACCTCCCAGTCGTGTTTCTATAGACAGACAAAAATAATTATTATTTATGCATTTCACAGCCACCTCCCAGTCGTGTTTCTATAGACAAACAAAAATAATTATTATTTATGCATTTCACAGCCACCTCCCAGTCGTGTTTCTATAGACAAACAAAAATAATTATTATTTATGCATTTCACAGCCACCTCCCAGTCGTGTTTCTATAGACAAACAAAAATAATTATTATTTATGCATTTCACAGCCACCTCCCAGTCGTGTTTCTATAGACAGACAAAAATAATTATTATTTATGCATTTCACAGCCACCTCCCAGTCGTGTTTCTATAGACAGACAAAAATAATTATTATTTATGCATTTCACAGCCACCTCCCAGTCGTGTTTCAATAGACAGACAAAAATAATTATTATTTATGCATTTAGACAGACAAAAATAATTATTATTTAGCCACCTCCCAGTCGTGTTTCTATAGACAGACAAAAATAATTATTATTTATGCATTTCACAGCCACCTCCCAGTCGTGTTTCTATAGACAGACAAAAATAATTATTATTTATGCATTTCACAGCCACCTCCCAGTCGTGTTTCTATAGACAGACAAAAATAATTAGGAAAGATTATTTTTCCTAATGTTTTCTGGGTGCATGTAATGCCGTTTAATGAATGCTTAGAAATGTTGCTACTATGCTACTTTGTTTGGTTATCTTTTGGAAATTGCAGAAAGAAAACATTTTTTCTTCAGAAGATCCAGCTAGGCAGGCTAACGTTAGTTAGCTAATTAATTTGCTAGCTATAATACAGTAGGCATATATTAATAATTATGTATTCAATATAAGTAGACATGCACTCATAATTGACTGTAGCAAAGCACCCACAAGCTACTGGTGGCTGAAAACACAATCATCGCGGGATGAACGAGTGAAGAATTTCCAGCCAAAGGTTGTCCAATTTCCAGCCAAGTGTATACTCGTTAGACGTCATGACACGTCATCAGAAGTGTCCCCTTAATTGTGGGCTGAGGGGATAGGGTGTGTCTTAAGTGTTTGGACCGCACCCATGGTAACAATCAATGTTCCTTCTAAACTGCGCTCCTGCACAGCTCCCTGGGACAGCCCACAGAAATATCAGCCAAGGCATTCCTAGTCAATCTGCAAACATTTCTGTAAAAAAAAAACTAACAATAAAACCTTGTGTTCCTACTTAAATTTTTTGGTCTCGGGCTGTTGACTTTAGGTGCAATCGATTCAGCTGCCCTGCATGCAGGGGTAGAACTGTTTCCATTTTTAACCATTTCATGTGTCTGAGGGTACAAACTCTGCCTTCCCGGTGGGTCCAGAGAGCAAATCAAGTGCCCCGTTAGGTCTACTGCTGGCCAATCGGATGGCTCAGATTACCGTGTCCGAGGTAACGTAGCAGGCATAAAAGAAAGCTACAGCAAAGTTGATACTGTGAGATTTCAAAATGTATAAAACCATGACTAAAGAAAGACAGTCAACGAATACAGCAAAGAGATGCTATTTTAATAAGTTCATATTTAAAGTTCTTACTCAGCACTGTCAACACTTTGTAGGCTATTCAACACCTGTATAAGCCATAAAATGCACGTTCTTCCTATTTCCACTGAGCGCTACAACAAGCACTGCAGCAGTAATGAAAGAGTAGGAAAGTGGATCTGTAGGCTTGCATTCTTGTTATTATTATTAACGGCTTGGGTCTTTCTTTAATATTGTGGAATATTTCACTTTCTCTGTTAATAATAATAATATATGCCATTTAGCAGACGCTTTTATCCAAAGCGACTTACAGTCATGTGTGCATACATTCTACGTATGGGTGGTCCCGGGAATCGAACCCACTACCCTGGCGTTACAAGCGCCATGCTCTACCAACTGAGCTATGCCACCAGGCAAGGAGTAACAAAGATAATTTGTGCATGAGGCAGAAATAATGTGGTGCGACTCGAGTTTGACCATCAGCTGGAAGACAGTCCTTTTTTAGTTAGCGTCAGTGGAGGAAAGGGATGTTGAGAGGCGGGCCCTCAGATGCAGGCACCATCAGCTGGAAGACAGTCCTTTTTTGGTCAGCGTCAGTGGAGGAAAGGGATGTTGAGAGGCGGGCCCTCAGATGCAGGCACCATCAGCTGGAAGACAGTCCTTTTTTGGTCAGCGTCAGTGGAGGAAAGGGATGTTGAGAGGCGGGCCCTCAGATGCAGGCACCATCAGCTGGAAGACAGTCCTTTTTTGGTCAGCGTCAGTGGAGGAAAGGGATGTTGAGAGGCGGGCCCTCAGATGCAGGCACCATCAGCTGGAAGACAGTCCTTTTTGGTCAGCGTCAGTGGAGGAAAGGGATGTTGAGAGGCGGGCCCTCAGATGCAGGCACCATCAGCTGGAAGACAGTCCTTTTTTGGTCAGCGTCAGTGGAGGAAAGGGATGTTGAGAGGCGGGCCCTCAGATGCAGGCACCATCAGCTGGAAGACAGTCCTTTTTTGGTCAGTGTCAGTGGAGGAAAGGGATGTTGAGAGGCGGGCCCTCAGATGCAGGCACCATCAGCCCAGTAAAATACAAATAAAAAGTACATTATTTAAATGTATTCTCACTTAGCTGTGCTTCACAAGTAATACAACAACAGATCTATTACAGGTGTGATCATTTTGCCAACCTCAAATGTTGAATTTTTTTTTTTAATGGCCCAAACAACAATGCAATTCAAGCAAAGCCAATATTCAGGCACAACTTAATTTAAATGCATTCCAGGTGACTACCTCATGAAGCTGGTTGAGATAATGCCATGTGTTATTTCATAGTTTTGATATCTTCACTATTATTCTACAGTGTAGAAAAACGTAAAAATAAAGAAAAACCCTTGAATGAGTAGGTTTGTCCAAACTTTTGACCGGTACTGTATATTATTTAGTATATGTAAAGACATCAAGAATAGTCCAATGGGTGACAAAATTAGCCTATAGCTTGTGAATAATGCCCAGATTGTGTGTAGTAATGCAAGTAATGCATTCCTTTTCTAATCATAGCCGCACTCCTCATGTAGTCTAGCCAATAGGCCTATTTGTTTTGATAAGGTTTTCATCACAACTAAAGTGGCCAAATAACTTCTTAAACTTAAGCACATTTAAATCAACTTTACAACAGGTTTAGAGCCTAACTTGCATACATACACAGCACGTGAGTTTTACGTTTGGGGAAGATAATTTTCACCATAAAAATGCACCTTTAGAATAAAAGTATCACATACATAAATCGCGTTGTGAAACATTTGCACTTATAGCCTGCTGCCTTGTGAGCATTTCTGCATAATGTCAAGAAATAGCCTAACAGTTTATCAATATTTTAAGCTAAATGTTCTGGTCTGTGTCAGCCTCACAAAAAGTTGATGCTAGTGGTTGAATTCATTTGGGATCTAATCCCACAACTATCCCAGACTGTTTGGAATTTCTTTCACGCACAGTATATAATAGCTAAACGTTCGTACTATGGGGAATAGTAGATTGACATAGGCTAGTGCTTTTGTTGTTCGTTAGGCCTACTCATCTTTGTTGGCTGACGAAAAGTAAATGTGGACAGTTCTTCCAATATCTTTAATATGCGCCTCGTCCCTGATGGGTCAGTCTTTACTTGTAGCTCGTGAGAAAGACCCAATCACGTGAAGGAGAGCCATTTGAGTGAGAGGAGCTTTGGAGCACGCAGCAGGGAATTATCATTATTATGTTGAGCCCAAGGTCACAACGGCCACTGGCTTGCAGAAGGCATGGATTTTTATAGGGGGCATTACGGCCACACAAAGGGGATGCCGCCAGGGAATTTGAGGCATTATCAAGTGTTTGTCAAGTTGTGAATGAGAGAATGAAAAAGTCTCATGGAATGTAGGACTACATTGAACACCACACATTGGCTGCTACTGTAGGCTGAATGATAGAACAGATATTTCCATGTTAAAATGTTACGGGATGCATTTTCTCCATTGTTTTTGATGGTAGGCAACTCTGATCAAATAGCCACAGTAGTCTACATGGCCACTGTAAAAACTGTAACTTAAAGTAGGTACAGCCTCAGTGTTCACAGTAAATGCACACTGGAAGTTGCACAGAATTTTCACAACTTTCAAGTTTGGCTCAGCAGACCTGAAATTTGCTCGGTGCTGAATTTTTTTGAGGGAACATTGGTAACAATTTGGGCTGGGAATTGGCAGGGATTCGATACTGTGATTTTATTGCGAATTGATGTTCCAAACATATTGCGCACCATGTATCTGCTGTAGAGGGACAGGAGAGAGCCATGCGAAAACACGGTTTTATAAGTCATGGAAATAAGAAAATTACTTAAAACAAATTGCCTCGCTATTAAAAATAATATGGAGAACAAGCTATGAATTAAACAAAATACTGGTACAGGTGCAGCCAACTAGCGCTAAAATAATCTGGCGATATCGTCAAAACGATACAATATCATGAAAGAAATTATATCCCAATATGTAACTGTATCTCCCCCCATCACTAGTAACAACATACAGTGGAATGAATAAGGTAGGCCTGCCTGGCTTTCCATTTTCCCCATGGGACCAGAATTCTCCCTCCTGTTGTTGTTGGACAAACATGTCTCAACATGCCATTGTGATCAATGGTCAAATTTGGACTTATATATAATAATAATATATGCCATTTAGCAGACGCTTTTATCCAAAGCGACTTACAGTCATGTGTGCATACATTCTACGTATGGGTGGTCCCGGGGATCGAACCCACTACCCTGGCGTTACAAGCGCCATGCTCTACCAACTGAGCTACAGAAGGACCACTTTTGAAATAGACAAAAGCCCCCCCCCCCCAACATAGAATTATAATTGGTTAGATGTTCGACCATCCCCATCAAACACACCCACCAAAACTGTGAAAAGGCAAATATTGTAATTTAGGTTCATAATTCACTTGTAATACATTTTTACTCATATGTCATGTGCAAATGGCTGTTCATATTTTTCATCCTCAAACCCGATGATTGAATCGTTCAGCTGCCATGTCCAAATTAAGGTCGTACGACAACATAAAAATGATAACAATGCAGACGCAACTATTTCATTTGGATAATAGCTACATTTACACAATCTAGATTGACACAATGACACACCGTTCCCTCACCTCTCTATTCCTGCCTTTGAACACCACCGCAAATGCACCGTGTCCGATCAAGTCCTTCCTGCTGAACTCGAATTTCCCCACGCTCTCCATCGCTCCAGCACCTCGGGGTTTTATTTTGAAGTATAATTACAAACGTTGCACGGTCGCATATCTCCTCTCTCGGGAAGTCCCTTTCTCCTCCGTGAAGTCGGGGCAGCAGGAAAGTTCACCCCGTCTTTCAATTGGCATGAATTGCCTTCTTAAGAAAGAACGACTTTCTTCTCTCATGTTTGGGTAACGCATGGAAAGGAGTCAGCCTCCTTTTAACAAGATGCGAGTCCCATGTTTTTTTAGTTTGTTTTGGTAGCTAGCTAGCTTACACAACTGACGCAGTGTTTACAAAGACACAATGCCCCAATGTAAAGCTAGCTAGCTGCTAGCAAAACATATCCACCTTAAAAAACAGAAGGCACGCCTGGGTGTTTTTGTTGGTATACAGAGGATATCGTTGGCTCCGTTGCAAACCCGTCGAATAATGTGTTTTCATTTGTTCCAACGCAAGTTGGAAGATTTATGCAAGCGGCATCTCGTAATATTTTCAATGGGCTAATAGTTCACCCCCAGAGGAACCCTCGTATCGATTATGGTCTCAACAAGGTTAGTGCAAGCCTTCAGTTGCTCTCTGTAAGTCCCGCAATTTTGCGCACGCGCACAGAGCTACAGCTGTATTTTCTTTGACGTCAAAAACACGGGTGGTGTCACATCAAGTGTGCTGTTGTTTTTGTTTGCCCACTTTTCTGCATGCAACCACCTAGACTAGATATATTACCTGGACAGCAAAGTAAAGAACAGTAACCTAACCTATAATAATTGTCTGACATCAACAGAAATTGCCTGCTATAATTGATAGCATAACTGATGTAGAGTGTTTAATTATGGCCCAAGCACAAATTGTATGGAATCTTTTATAGCCTCTACACATTTTTGGTGAAGTGAAATAACATGATGTGTGTTTTTATGATGTTCACATAAGAACAGGTATGTGCTGAGTCAATAATGAACTGTCTTTAGTTAAAAACCAAGTTTACATCTCTCTACTGGCACCATGTGTTATGAATCAGTGTTGCATGAGGGTCATGCAAGTGGCAGACCAGACACAACACCAATTTTTTGGGGTCATTTAGCAGACACTTACAAGGAGCAATTGGGGTTAAGGGCCTTGCTCAAAAGCCTGGTCTCATAGACTAGATGTATTACATGTAAATCCGGGATGCTAAAATTAGTACGATATGTTACACAAGACAGAAGGTCTTTAAGGCAAAAATGAAAGGAGGGTGGTTGGTCAAGGTGGATGAGTGTGCATATAATGTGAACATACAGCAACAGGTTAAGGTTAGGGTTAGCTAAAAGGGTTAGGGTAAGGGTTAGCTAACATGCTAAGAAGTTGCAAAGTTACTAATTAGATAACATTGTCTGCAATAAGATTTTAATATGCAACCTTTGGATTGCTAGAAGTTGCAAACGATGCGTGTTTGAATCTCATCAAGGACAATTTTAGCTAGTTAGCAACTACTCACTACTTTATAGCTACTTTGCAACTACATAGAATGTTGGCTAACCCTAATCCTAACCCTTTTAGCTGACCCTTCTCTTAACCTTAGCCCTTTAACCTAACTCCCAACCTTAACCCTAACGCCTAGCTAATGTTAGCCAGCTAGCTAATGTTAGCGTTGGCCACCAAGCGCAACAAATCAAATGTTTAGCAAATTCGTAACATATTGTACGTTTTGCAAACATTGTGCGAATTGTACAAAAATGGATATCCACAAATGAATACAGTGTTCGGATTTATGTACAGAATAACCCAAAATCCTCTGAGACCAGGTTGTGCTTAAGGCCATGTCAACAGATGTTTCACCTAGTCAGTTTGGGGATTCAAACCAGTGACCTTTCGGTTACTGGCCCAATGCTCCTAACCGCTAGGCTACCTGACACATCTCCCACATTGTCTGTGCGCGTGTCCATGTGAATTATGCCTAATTATTATAGTTTATCATATGAATATATATTAGAACATGTAAGAAAGGGCCATTACTATGAATACTAGCTGCATGCCTTTTAAAACATAAGTATGTGTTGTCCTGAGTGTTCTATCATGGCTACAAAACATGTAGGCTAATAATGAGGTTTGACACCACAATAGAATAGAATAGAATAGAATAGAATAGAATAGAATAGAATGTGAGAATATAATGTTGTCTACTCTGCAGTAGATTGGGCAGTGTTTCTAATTCGAGGGACAAACTGACTAACAGACAGTATTTCAATACGATGCAATGTACAGTATTTTCCCTTGAAGGAATTTTTAGAAGCCAATACAGACTAAAATAACATAGAGGGCAGGACATAGAGAACAAACCATCAAGAACAGCGACTTACAGCAGATAAGGTTAAGCTCATGTCGATATTGTTTTGCCATTCTTTTAAAAACATTGTTGTTTTTTTCAAACACCAGAAAGTACAACCAACCGGGCACAGATGTCAATTCACTGTCAATTCCATGTTGGTTCAACCAGTGGAAGCAACGTTGATTCAACCAGGGTGTGCCCAGTGGAAACCACTTATGAGACAAATAATGTATTGGTTAAGAATCTTTATTTTGTACATAAAAAATACTACTTATTATGGGTGCTTAGAGGTCAGAATCTACCTACAACATGACGCATTACAGGAACCTAATGTCCTGAAATGAGTTTCCTACTGTCAATCTGTAATGTGGTAGCATTTTAACCAATCTTCAATCTTAACCAAATTGACATCTCAGCACAGCAAGTTGGATGTGCGATTCAACACATACAGTACAAGGGTGAAGAAGAGATAAGCTACTAAATGTACTGTGGTAGCATTTTAAGTTGAATGAGCTCAATTGCAGTGTGGTTATTAATGACGATAATGATCTAGGCCTAATTATCTAGTTCAGGCTTCTACTAAATTATCTCATTAGCCTGTCTTGTCATTACATATTCGTTTCATAGGCACATTTGTGTAAAAGTATCAATGTGGTCAGTAAAGCAAGTTCGAACTTTGTGGTGGTCACATGAACTGTCCATTCAGAAATTATTCACACCCCTTGACTATTTCCACATTTTGTTGTGTTAGAAAGTGGGATTAAATGGCTTTAATTGTCTTTTTTTTGTCAACGATCTACAAAAAATACTCTCTTATGTCAAAGTCGAAGAAAAATTACAAATATTATTATTATTAATGGAAAATAGATTAGATAAGTGTTCAACCCCCAGAGTCAATACTTGTTAGAATCACCTTTGGCAGAGATTACAGCTGTGAGTCTTTCTGGGTATGTCTATAGGAGTGATTACAGCTGTGAGTCTTTCTGGGTCTATAGAAGTGATTACAGCTGTGAGTCTTTCTGGGTATGTCTATAGGAGTGATTACAGCTGTGAGTCTTTCTGGGTCTATAGGAGTGATTACAGCTGTGAGTCTTTCTGGGTCTATAGGAGTGATTACAGCTGTGAGTCTTTCTGGGTATGTCTATAGGAGTGATTACAGCTGTGAGTCTTTCTGGGTCTATAGAAGTGATTACAGCTGTGAGTCTTTCTGGGTATGTCTATAGGAGTGATTACAGCTGTGAGTCTTTTTCTAGAAGGATTCTATATGAAGTGATTACAGCTGTGAGTCTTTCTGGGTATGTCTATAGGAGTGATTACAGCTGTGAGTCTTTCTGGGTCTATAGGAGTGATTACAGCTGTGAGTCTTTCTGGGTATGTCTATAGGAGTGATTACAGCTGTGAGTCTTTCTGGGTCTATAGGAGTGATTACAGCTATGAGTCTTTCTGGGTCTATAGAAGTGATTACAGCTGTGAGTCTTTCTGGGTCAATAGGAGTGATTACAGCTGTGAGTCTTTCTGGGTCTATAGGAGTGATTACAGCTGTGAGTCTTTCTGGGTCTATAGGAGTGATTACAGCTGTGAGTCTTTCTGGGTCTATAGGAGTGATTACAGCTGTGAGTCTTTCTGGGTATGTCTATAGGAGTGATTACAGCTGTGAGTCTTTCTGGGTATGTCTATAGGAGTGATTACAGCTGTGAGTCTTTCTGGGTCTATAGGAGTGATTACAGCTGTGAGTCTTTCTGGGTATGTCTATAGGAGTGATTACAGCTGTGAGTCTTTCTGGGTATGTCTATAGGAGTGATTACAGCTGTGAGTCTTTCTGGGTCTATAGGAGTGATTACAGCTGTGAGTCTTTCTGGGTATGTCTATAGGAGTGATTACAGCTGTGAGTCTTTCTGGGTCTATAGGAGTGATTACAGCTGTGAGTCTTTCTGGGTCTATAGGAGTGATTACAGCTGTGAGTCTTTCTGGGTCTATAGAAGTGATTACAGCTGTGAGTCTTTCTGGGTATGTCTATAGGAGTGATTACAGCTGTGAGTCTTTCTGGGTATGTCTATAGGAGTGATTACAGCTGTGAGTCTTTCTGGGTATGTCTATAGGAGTGATTACAGCTGTGAGTCTTTCTGGGTATGTCTATAGGAGTGATTACAGCTGTGAGTCTTTCTGGGTATGTCTATAGGAGTGATTACAGCTGTGAGTCTTTCTGGGTATGTCTATAGGAGTGATTACAGCTGTGAGTCTTTCTGGGTCTATAGGAGTGATTACAGCTGTGAGTCTTTCTGGGTCTATAGGAGTGATTACAGCTGTGAGTCTTTCTGGGTCTATAGGAGTGATTACAGCTGTGAGTCTTTCTGTAGGTCTATAGGAGTGGAATCCAGCACACCTGGATTATAGAATATTTGCCTATTATTCTTTTTAAAATTCTTGAAGCTCTGCCAAGTTGGTTGTTGATCATTGCTAGACAGCCATTTTAATGTCTTGCCATAGGTTTTCAAGCCGATTTATGTCAAAACTGTAACTAGGCCACTCGGGAACATTCAAATGTTGTCTTGGTATGTAACTCCAGTGTATATTTGGCTTTGCGTTTTAGGTTATTGAGCCTTGGGACTGATTATATTAGAGGCTGCCATCTGGTGTTTGGGTTAGATATAAGCTTCCTGTGGACAAATAGATAAGCCACCCGTGAAAATGATTGGTACTCACTGAACTCAAACAGGCTCTAAGGGACACAGTGGGACATTTAGGCAGAGGTATGAATAATTGAATAAGAGACGTTTTTGACTATTTCCAACTATTATTACTAAAGGTAACGTCATCTTAAACAATCATCTGTTTCCATTATGCGGAACTGTGTCCAAAATTGAACTAGATCCAAGTAAATGTTTATAGTACCGAATAAAGCGAGCACCAATTTTTTGAAGGACCAAGCACATTAGTTAAACAACAGGTTTCATATTTTGGCTAGTTTATGTCACAGGGACAGTCAGTACAGGACATATTATGTCAGTGCAACAGGTCAAAATGATTAGATTACAAGAAAGGGGATCTGGGATGGTTTACTTTAGAAGATGCCTATTCCGCTTAACGGGACACTATATCATCTGATGTGTCTGAAATATGATTCTGCACAGGCATACATTTTCAGATAATACACATTTATAATTTTGTCAGATTTTCCTTGCTAGTTATAGCCTAATGTTAGCTAGCTAACATTGAACTTGGTTGGTCTCTGGCTGGGCCACTCAAGGACATTCAGAGACGTGTCCAGAAGCCACTCCTGTGTTGTCTTGGCTGTGTGCTTAGGGTCGTTGTCCTGTTGGAATGTGAACCTTTGTCCCAGTCTGAGTTCCTGAGCACTCTGGATCAGGTTTTCATCAAGGATCTCTCTGTACTTTGTTCTGTTCATCTTTCCCTCAATCCTGACTAATCTCTAAGTCCCTGCCGCTGAAAATCATCCCCAAAGCATGATGCTGCCACCACCACTGTCACGAATACCACCGAAGGTGGCTCCCCTTCCTGTTCGGGTGGCGCTCGGCGGTCGTCGTCACCAGTCTACTAGCTGCCACCGATCCCTTTTTCCTTTTCGTTTGTTTTTGTCTAATTGTTTTCACCTGTTCCTTGTTGGGGTTTTGGGATGGGAGAATCTTGTTTCTCATGGTCAGAGTCCTTTAGTTGGGACATCTGAAATGGGTCTGAAACTGTCCTGGGAAAAACGTGATGGTCACCCTAACACACATGATCAATTTAGGTCAATTTATTAGACCAGGCTACAATGCGTATTAGCATGAACTTCTAATGGGCATACCGGTAGCCAGTGATGTAGTGGTAAAACAATTAGAGGGTGAACTCTTATTGACGGTCACGGTAAAAAATAAAGAAGTTATACTCCCTGTACTTTCAATGCATTTTTCTGAAAAAGGTGAGTAAACTTGCGCTTACCCTCCAGTAGGCCTACAGCACTGCCGATAGCCTACCCTCTCAGCCGAGGGAATTTGACACACGCTGTAACACACATGAACACACACAGAACAAGTAGCCTACATGCAATATAATAGCCTACATGAGTTGACTCAAAACATGTTTTACACCCTCGTTTATGAGTTGTCCATAATTCATGAATTAATGCGTCTTCACAGATCGAAACCGTGCCAATATGTCCTCCAAACACTGGCTTCGAGGGCATTATCACTTTTATACAACAGGTTCAAATAACGATTGACATCTTTTCATTAGAAACGTTATATTGAGGAATTTATTCACGCTATTTCATCCTTCAATAAGATATAGTCCCGAAACAAATCTAGGGTTGCTACCCAAGCCGGCTGGTCGTTCATTCCATTGGCTTGGTTTCTAGAGACGCGACCCAGTCGTTCAGTCTTTTTGTTCTGTATCTATGGACCCGACCCAGTCGTTCAGTCTTTTTGTTCTGTATCTATGAACCCGACCCAGTCGTTCAGTCTTTATGTTCTGTATCTATGAACCCAACCCAGTCGTTCAGTCTTTTTGTTCTGTATCTATGAACCCGACCCAGTCGTTCAGTCTTTTTGTTCTGTATCTATGAACCAGACCCAGTCGTTCAGTCTTTTTGTTCTGTATCTATGAACCCGACCCAGTCGTTCAGTCTATTTGTTCTGTATCTATGAACCCGACCCAGTCGTTCAGTCTATTTGTTCTGTATCTATGGACCCGACCCAGTCGTTCAGTCTTTTTGTTCTGTATCTATGGACCCGACCCAGTCGTTCAGTCTTTTTGTTCTGTATCTATGGACCCGACCCAGTCGTTCAGTCTTTTTGTTCTGTATCTATGAACCCGACCCAGTCGTTCAGTCTTTTTGTTCTGTATCTATGAACCCAACCCAGTCGTTCAGTCTTTTTGTTCTGTATCTATGAACCCGACCCAGTCGTTCAGTCTTTTTGTTCTGTATCTATGAACCAGACCCAGTCGTTCAGTCTTTATGTTCTGTATCTATGAACCCGACCCAGTCGTTCAGTCTTTTTGTTCTGTATCTATGGCTATGAACCCGACCCAGACCCAGTCGTTCAGTCTTTTGTTCTGTAGTCTTTTGTTCTGTATCTATGAACCCGACCCAGTCGTTCAGTCTTTTTGTTCTGTATCTATGAACCCGACCCAGTCGTTCAGTCTATTTGTTCTGTATCTATGAACCCGACCCAGTCGTTCAGTCTATTTGTTCTGTATCTATGAACCAGACCCAGTCGTTCAGTCTATTTGTTCTGTATCTATGGACCCGACCCAGTCGTTCAGTCTTTTTGTTCTGTATCTATGAACCCGACCCAGTCGTTCAGTCTTTTTGTTCTGTATCTATGAACCCGACCCAGTCGTTCAGTCTTTTAGTTCTGTATCTATGAACCCGACCCAGTCGTTCGGTCTTTTTGTTCTGTATCTATGGAACCGACCCAGTCGTTCAGTCTTTTTGTTCTGTATCTATGGACCCGACCCAGTCGTTCAGTCTTTATGTTCTGTATCTATGGACTCGACCCAGTCGTTCAGTCTTTTTGTTCTGTATCTATGAACCAGACCCAGTCGTTCAGTCTTTATGTTCTGTATCTATGGACTCGACCCAGTCGTTCAGTCTTTTTGTTCTGTATCTATGAAGCCCAGTCGTTCAGTGACCCAGTCGTTCAGTCTTTTTGTTCTGTCAGTCTTTTTGTTCTATCTATGGCGACCCAGTCGTTCAGTCTTTTTGTTCTGTATCTATGGACCCGACCCAGTCGTTCAGTCTTTTGTTCTGTATCTATGGACCCGACCCAGTCGTTCAGTCTTTTGTTCTGTATCTATGGACCCGACCCAGTCGTTCAGTCTTTTTGTTCTGTATCTAGTCTTTTTGTTCTGGAACCCGACCCAGTCGTTCAGTCTATTTGTTCTGTATCTATGAACCCAACCCAGTCGTTCAGTCTTTTTGTTCTGTATCTATGGACCCGACCCAGTCGTTCAGTCTTTTTGTTCTGTATCTATGGACTCGACCCAGTCGTTCAGTCTTTTTGTTCTGTATCTATGGCGACCCAGTCGTTCAGTCTTTTTGTTCTGTATCTATGGACCGGACCCAGTCGTTCAGTCTTTTTGTTCTGTATCTATGGACTCGACCCAGTCGTTCAGTCTTTTTGTTCTGTATCTATGGACCCGACCCAGTCGTTCAGTCTTTTTGTTCTGTATCTATGGACCCGACCCAGTCGTTCAGTCTTTTTGTTCTGTATCTATGGACCCGACCCAGTCGTTCAGTCTTTTTGTTCTGTATCTATGGACCCGACCCAGTCGTTCAGTCTTTTTGTTCTGTATCTATCTCGTTCAGTCTTTTTGTTCTGTATCTATGGCGACCCAGTCGTTCAGTCTTTTTGTTCTGTATCTATGGACACGACCCAGTCGTTCAGTCTTTTTGTTCTGTATCTATGAACCCGACCCAGTCGTTCAGTCTTTTTGTTCTGTATCTATGAACCAGACCCAGTCGTTCAGTCTTTTTGTTCTGTATCTATGGCGACCCAGTCGTTCAGTCTTTTTGTTCTGTATCTATGAACAGTCTTTTTGTTCTGTACCCAGTCGTTCAGTCTTTTTGTTCTGTATCTATGGACCCAGTCGTTCAGTCTTTTTGTTCTGTATCTATGGCGACCCAGTCGTTCAGTCTTTTTGTTCTGTATCTATGAACCCGACCCAGTCGTTCAGTCTTTTTGTTCTGTATCTATGAACCCGACCCAGTCGTTCAGTCTATTTGTTCTGTATCTATGAACCCGACCCAGTCGTTCAGTCTATTTGTTCTGTATCTATGAACACGACCCATTCGTTCAGTCTTTTTGTTCTGTATCTATGAACCCGACCCAGTCGTTCAGTCTATTTGTTCTGTATCTATGGACCCGACCCAGTCGTTCAGTCTATTTGTTCTGTATCTATGGATACGTTCTAAATGTTCCATTGGATTCCATTTGTATACATCCATAACAATGAGCTAATGAGGCGCGTTTTCGCCCTGGCAAAGGAAATGTGCTCTCTCGTCAGGACACTGTTATTCAGAGCTAGCCAACCACACAGCTAACACAATCGCTTCAAACTGAAGCTGGAAAGACTGCAAACTAGCTGCACTTCGTTTCGTTTGGCCTTTTTTCAATTGACATTTCTTCGTATATATCCATAAAAATGATGCCAGCTGATTCATGATTTCGACTGGCTGAGAAACGCTGCCCGTCTGGCTGTCTCGTTCCATTTTCATTACTATTGGACAGCTGGAGATCAAATTTGAATATTGAAACAATGTTGCAAATGTCGGAGAAACAGACGGCAAAGTTTATACAAATCTAAGTGTTAGTTTAAGAGAAGTGTGAGATAATGTCTAGATGCTTTTTATAGTGAAGATCAAGTTTATAAATTGCATGGCTTGGCTGATGAGACAGTGAATTGCGTAGTCAGATGGAACAGAATAAATAGGCATTTTAATAATATCGTAGATTTAGCCGGTGGTAACTTGTGGAATAGACACCATCTGGAATGCGGTTTTAACCAATCAGCATTCAAGATTATACCCACCCATTGTATAATTGTCATTATTAAGCATTTAGAACATTGAACTTAAACCCTGTATGAGTCATGGACCTTTGAGATCTCGAAAAATACACTGTGAATGTAACTATGGCAATGTATCATTTCATTATGTTTCACCGGGAAAACTCATGGGCACACAAATCCAAAATAATGTAGTCCTATGCCAGTACAAAATGGAATGCTTCTGACCTAACTTTAAATTCTTCTAACTCGAAAGAGTCACCTTACTGTCATTATGTATGGGCTACTTGTTGGATGGATTGGATGCGCATCGGTTGTCTAGCTGTAGGCTAGTTGTCTAGTGATATTGCGGACCATCATCAGCTGATCTGGGAAAGAAAACAAATAGAGCTAAATAAGGGGTTTACTACTTCTGGCCACGGATGGCTCAGAGAACATATGCGCACACCTGAGTGCTCTAAACAGCTGACTGACAACAGCAACCAATGATAAAGCAACAGATCAATCTAATGCATTGGAATAAAAGCAGAGGTTGTTTTCTTTAATCAAGGATGCATGGAAAACAAATGGTGAAAATGATGAGGTACAAAGCACATCTATGCATAAAGGAGTTCAGCTTGAGGCCGACATTCAACACTACTAAATGGACAGCAACTGCCACATAGGAATAAAATGGTTTAAACCATAACAGACAGGTGGGGGTGTTTGTTTAATTTGGAAGCTTTTATTTTCATATTTACCACTGAAAAAAAACATATTTACCACTATATTTTAAACAAATAGGGAATGGATAAATGTGCATTTTTTAGAGATCCTCCACAGTTGGACTTTGTTGCTTTTATGGGAGCTAATGTCTAATTCAGGGGAGCTTAACCCCCCCTGACTCCCCCCGTAATTTGCACCCTGCTAGCACTACAGAAAGCCTACCATCGATTCGATAGGCATGCAACCACATACATAGACGTGTCACAATTTCAGCACCATGGACAGCGACCGGTAGTTTATACTTTGTGAGTGGCTGTCTGTCTGGCTGACACATTCGATGTCTCTGGCCTCCAACCCTGCGGGGGTCCAGAGAAACTGCATTACGCCAGTGTGAACAGGGTAAAACATGCACCTACCATTGGATTGTATTCAAATTTCCCAAAGTATTTCATAGTTTTGATGTCTTCACTACTTTTCCATAATGTAGAAAATAGTAAAAATAAAGAAAGACCCTTGAATTGGTGTTCTAAAACGTTTGACCGATAGTGTATATGCCTAAAATATTTAGTCATGGTTCCGAATGTCTTGGACGTGAGATATAGAATACAATAGAATAGATTAGAATTTAATTGAATACTGAATAGAGCATTGCTTCATTATTCTCAGATGGAACTTCATAATTAGGCTAGTTAGAAGTGGTAATTGTAACGGCTCTCTTCTATCTCCTCCTCTGACGAAGAGGTAGAACAAGGATTGGACCAAAATATTTTAATGAGGGAAAAACTATACATACAGAAACTACAAAAAATAACGAAAATGAAATAACAAAAACCGAAACAGCCCTAGCTGGTGCAAACACAAAGATAGGAACAATCACCCACGAAACACTCACAGAATATGGCTGCCTAAATATGGCTCCCAATCAGAGACAACGATAATCACCTGACTCTGATTGAGAACCGCCTCAGGCAGCCATAGACTACGTAGACACCCCACAAAACCCCAAGACAAAAAACACACCACAATAACTCATGTCACACCCTAGCCTGACCAAATAAAGAAAGAAAACACAAAATACTAAGACCAAGGCGTGACAGTAATGGCAATGTTACAATAGGCTACATGGATGGTCACACTGTCCAATATTAAATATTGTGCTATTAAATAAAACGCAGTAATGTCATATGGCTGCATCATTAAGCTTAAAACACATTAGCTGTTTGTTGATCACAAAACATTGGCTTTATTGGCTGTGTGTTGTGTAATGTGGGTACAATTGAAGCCTCATACACTCAAAAAGACAGCCAAAAGTTAGTTGAATTTCCAACATGTTTGTCATTATGGTTTCAAACATTTATAAGCACAGCAAAGTTAAAATAGCAGAACCAAATGACCTGGATTGCAGTTGAGATTACATTAAAAGTACATGGTGCAAGTGATCAATGCCGTTTGAGATTCTGCACAGATTATTACAGAAATTCTGAACATTCCGCACAGACCTGCGACGACTTATGCATGATATCTTGAACGTGCTTTATATAACAAAGGAGTTGATTGTTGACTTCAGGAAGCAGAGGAAACATGACCCAATCCACATCAACAGGACTGTAGTACAAGCATTTCGCTACACTCGCATTAACATCTGCTAACCATGTGTATGTGACAAATAAAAATGGATTTGATTTGATTAGTAGTGAGAGTCAGCAGTTTTAAATTCCTCTGCTGTCTATGTCCACATCAGCAAGGACTTGTCATGGACCACCAACACCAACACTCTTGAAAGAGGGTGCAATAGCATCTCCACTTCCTAAGGCGGCTGAAGAAATGTGTCATGCCACCCTGGGTCCACGCCAAATATTACCGCTGCACCATCGAGAGTGTCCTGACCGGTTGCATCACGGCCTGGTACGGGAATAGCTCCGTCCATGACCACAAGGCCCTTCAGCGGGTGGTGAACATCAATGGACTCCATCGAGGACTCTTATGTTTGCGAAATACTGCACAATTCAAACACTTGCCCCTCAATCCCCCCTTCCCCAAAACACGTGTAAGTTGTGGACTATAAATTGTGCCTTCCTGTATTATGCTTAGGCTTAGGCTAAAATATTTATTCTACTGAGCCATATGCAGTTGAAGTCGGATGTTTACATACACTTTAGCGAAGTACATTTAAACTCCGTTTTTCACAATTCCTGACATTTAATCAGAGTAAAAATTCCCTGTCTTAGGTCAGTTAGTATCACCACTTTATTTTAAGAATGTGAAATGTCAGAAAAATAGAGATAATGATTTATTTATTTCATCATATTCCCAGTGGGTCAGAAGTTTACATACACTCAATTAGTATTTGGTAGCATTGTCTTTAAATTGTTTAACTTGGGTCAAACATTTCGGGAAGCCTTCCACATGCTTCCCACAATACGTTGGGTGAATTTTGTACCATTCCTCCTGACAGAGCTGGTGTAACTGAGTCAGGTTTGTAGGCTTCCTTGCTCGCACATATTTTCCGAAAGGATTGAGGTCAGGGCTTTGTGATGGCCCCTCCAATACCTTGACTTTGTTGTCCTTAAGCCATTTTGCCACAACTTTGGAAGTATGCTTGGTGTCATTGTCCATTTGGAAGACCAATTTGCGACCAAGCTTTAACTTCCTGACGGATGTCTTGAGATGTTGCTTCAATGTATCCACATAATTTCCCCTCCTCATGATGCCATCTATTTTGTGAAGTGCACCAGTCCCTCCTGCAGCAAAGCACCCCACAACATGATACTGCCACCCTGTGCTTCACGGTTGGAATGGTGTTATTCGGCTTGCAAGCATCCACCTTTTTCCTCCAAACATAACAATGGTCATTACGGCCAAACGGTTCTATTTTTGTTTCATCAGACCAGAGGACATTTCTCCAAAAAAGTACGATCTTTGTCCCCATGTGCAGTTGCAAACTGTAGTCTGACTTTTTTATGTCGGTTTTGGAGCAGTGGCTTCTTCCTTGCTGAGTGGCTTTTCAGGTTATGTCGATATAGGACACGTTATACTGTGGATATAGATACTTTTGTACCTGTTTCCTCCAGCATCTTCACAAGGTCCTTTGCTGCTGTTCTGGGATTGATTTGCACGTCTCGCACCAAAGTACGTTACATTTACATTTACATTTAAGTCATTTAGCAGACGCTCTTATCCAGAGCGACTTACAAATTGGTGCATTCACCTTATGACATCCAGTGGAACAACCACTTTACAATAGTGCATCTAAATATTTTAAGGGGGGTGAGAAGGATTACTTTATCCTATCCTAGGTATTCCTTAAAGAGGTGGGGTTTCAGGTGTCTCCGGAAGGTGGTGATTGACTCCGCTGTCCTGGCGTCGTGAGGGAGTTCATGTTCACGTTCATCTCTAGGAAACAGAACACGACTCCTTCCTGAGCGATATGACGGCTGCGTGGTCCCATGGTGTTCATACTTGCGTACTATTGTTTGTACAGATGATTGTGGTACCTTCAGGTGTTTGGAAATTGCTCCCAAGGATGAACAAGACTTGTGGAGGTCTACAATACTATTAGTCTTGGCTGATTTATTTAGATTTTCCCATGATGTCAAGCAAAGAGGCCCTGAGTCTAAAGGTAGGCCTTGAAATACATCCACAGGTACACCTCCAATTGACTCAATTATGTCAATCAGAAGCCTCTAAAGCCATGACATCATTTTATGGAATTTTCCAATCTGTTTAAAGGCACAGTCAACTTAGTGTATGTACATTTCTGACCCACTGGAATTGTGATACAGTGAATTACAACAGCATTCTAGACAATTCTGTGCTTCCAACTTTGTGGCAACAGTTTGGGGAAGGTCCTTTCCTTTTTCAGCATGACAATGCCCCTGTGCACAAAGCGAGATCAATACAGAAATGGTTTGTCGAGATCGGTGTGGAAGAAGTTGACTGGCCTGCACAGGGCCCTGACCTCAACCCCATCAAAAATGTTTGGGAGGAATTGGAACGTTGACTGCTAGCTCAAACTAAAGAATCTATCCTGCGAGAGTGGGACATTCAGACCAAGAGAAAGAACAAATAGATGTCTTCCATTTCTCTCTCCATGTGTATAAAGACTAACAGAGAGGGGAAGAAATACACAGGTCTACAGAGAAGCAACAGAGGAGACTGAGAGAGATGGCGATAATGGAAGCAGTTTTGAGAGAACATCAGGAGACAGGGAAGGACATTCAGGAATTAAAGACATCGGCAGAGAGGATAGATGGGATCCATGACAGAAAGATGGAGGAGATGCACTGGGAGATTAAGATATTTAGAGAGACGGTGAGAAAGGGGGCGAGTCTGAGAGGGACGGAGAGACTAATACACATGGAGAGAGAGAAGGAAGATATGCAGAAAGAGATAGAGAGACTGCTACAAATGGAGAGAGAAGGAAGATATGCAGGAAGAGATAGAAAGACTGCTACAAATGGAGAGAGAGAGGGAAGATATGCAGAGAGAGATTGAGAAACTTGGAGACAGGGGCGTCATTTCAGCTATACTGTAGGGATGGCAAAGTGAAACCCATTTACTGCATTCCGCCCTTATCACTTTGTCTGCTGTAACTTCATTCAATCTCAGTCGACGAAGTCCACGTGTGATAAGAATGGCCATGGCCTTGCGCATCCTAACATCTCTGCTAACAGCTCTGTGTTTCTCGACCTGTATGGGTAGCACGAGACGCAATCATATATTGATCACGACCAATTTACGCAACTGCAGTAATGATGTGGAGTACTGCTCCGCAACGTAGGACCCGCCATTTGCTCTTGTCCTGCGTGGAACTATGTCTGTACAGCTGTCCTCTGGGGAAACCATCCCTGCATTACAAGGTCACAGCGGGAAGACCTTGGTGTGCCCGAGAGGCTATTTCCTGGGGATGTATGGAGGTGAAGAGGCGTGTAACCTGCACAGTGTCTATTGTCCAGAAGATAAAAGTGTGATCCTACCCGGCACGTCCTGGTACAACACGGTTTGTGGAAATAGGGAACATTATAAGGTGCAGGACCTCCTCACCAATGTACAGTCCACCCAACTCCTTGATACACTCAAGGTGCTGACTGCAAGCTGGGTGCGCGACATACCTGGTGGCATAGTAGAAAAGCTGTGCAGAGACATGACCAGTTATGCACAACTCACCCCGTGTATGTTCAATTTCGAACAAATGTTAGACGGCATGGGTTCCCCAGCTGAATCATTGTACTACAGGCTGAACAAGCTCTCCCTGTACCACACCTCTAAGCAACTGTATGACGCGGTGGTGAAACCGTTTGTTAAGATGTGGAACCTGACGTATCCATTCAGTTCCTAAACGCCAATCCTTTGTGGGTAGGGGACCAGGACATATTGGTCATAGAGACCAGACTCACTATTCCTTTGGGCATGTGGGAAAGGTACATACCTAAAAGGCTTTTTTGGTACAGGGGCAAGTCTGGGGGTAAGTGGGTGTTGTGGGCAGACCAACCGGGCCTTATTTTGGCTCATGCTTAATACAACATCACCAGAGGCCAGAACTGGATCACAATGGAATCTGTTGGCTTCTTCGTGGACATTTTGGATATCTCCCTGGTCGTAGAAAACTTCACCTGTGGTATCTTGGACTCAGTCTACGTCAAAGTCGACGTCTATGACAAGCATCAGAAAGTCATGCTAGGGTTACAAAAGGGTCTCGATGTCAACTGCCTGTGGAAACCGAAGCTGCACCAGTCCTGTAATTGCAACCATGCTTTACTACACTACACCAACCCCGATGGTCTTTGCTCGCCTATCTGCATCACGACCCCGTTCGCACAACTGTCACAAGGAGTCGATGGCAGCAATAACGACTGGACGCTAGAAATTACACACCAGGAGCCCGATGTCTCGATCAAGAACCAGGGCCGGGTTCTATATGGCTCGGTCCCACCTAAAACTGAACGCTTCTGTCTAGTCACAATGTATGTGTTCGCCCTCTCGTCTGGACCACCACGAGACAATCTGTCCGCGCCTCTAGACGTGATGAGATGTGATGTCGTACTCGTGGAGTTCGACATCCTGTTGGAAGACCTTCCCCAGGGACTCAATGATGAGTACTTGCCCATAGCTGTACGATCGTTATCGAAGTACAACCAGGTGAAAACGTCCGAGTTGTACATACCACTAGCGGCCAAGGAAACCCTGAAAACTATCATCCGCCAGGGCTGGGGGGTTAAGATCGGTGTGAAGGTTAGCTTCTTACACTCCAGCCGACCTGACCCCTACCAGGAAGAGCTCGCTGCTGTACTTGACTGGATATTGACTTTGCAGTCCCAGCTGAACCGAGCTCCTTGGGTGATTGTCATCAACGTGAACATCGGGACCGTAAAGGTGTCAGACTTTATTATTACTTTGATATGATCAACAGCCTATACGGGTCAACGTTAGAGTTGATACCTGGGCTCTCAGCATACCAGATCGCCGATGTCATACGGACCAAAAGGTACAATACCGACTACAATACCGAATACACAACTACGTACAGTTACTTTAAATGTAGTGACAAGGAGAGGTGCTCTAGACCTATAACCATATATGACGAACATCCTCTACCATGGCGCTGACGAGGACCCCATTCCAGAGTGTCATGATGCGCCACTAACAGGCCAGAACTGTGTGCGGGGATTGAGACATAATTATCATCTGCCCGAACATCATGCCACCAGCAAACGTTGAGGACATGACAGGGGAAAGGTTGAAGTTTCAGCGGTACACCCCTCGTCATCAGTATGGCAAGGTCACACAATCGGACCATTTGGAGCCTGAGCAGGAGCAAGCAGAGACTGCGCTATGGGAGTTGGGTCTACTCGTGTCGTCACATGGAGCCTTTCTGAACCTGGACACCATATCCGTGTTCACTCAGATGAAGACAGGGTGTGAGCAAGTGAGACCTGGTCGCTGGACCATAGGAGAGTACACCGTCGGTGACCCTTATGCAATCAGGTTACCCCGTAAGGAAGAGTACCCGGAGAGGACAGGATTGTTGGTCGTTGAGGAGCTATGCAAGGTATCGAACAACCGTGTGGGGATAGTGGTGTCCGTGCCATCCAGCGACTACATCCCTGACACGGCCTGCAAGTTGCCGCGGTTCCTCAACAGACATGGCAAAACGAACCCTGGCATCTTGGATGACAATAGGGTCCATTATTCTATGCGCGACCTCGCCGGAATCATATCGGAAATGGCCAAGTGGGGAGTGTGTAGATACTCCCAATGTTTTTCCAGCGCGTCACCCTCTCACCAAAAGCTTTGTCCTGGTTCCCGACATGCCTAACCTGAGATTGGGCTTGTCCTCAGACAAGAACGTAGGCGCTCCTTTACCCGTTAGTGAACTCATCATCCGTGACGCTATTGAGAGGGTAACACAGGTTAGGCGCACAGGTTATCAACTTGAATTACAAGGATACCGTAGCCTTCGTTGATCAGGACGGGGACAGGATTTGCATCCTTTCGCATTCTACCGTTGTAAGGAGCAACGGTCTCCGGTTACCTTCATTCGGTATACAGAGTGAAGCAGACGAGAACCTTACAGATGGTTGCGACCGCCACATTAGCGGGGCTGAGCATCGCGCCAGGCTACTGGTGTCAGTGCCCATCACCAGACAGTCCAGACAGGCTGTTCTCCAGAGTTCACTCGAGTCGCTGGCTCGGAACACCTTCACTGACGGGAGAGGAAGAAGACTGGCTGTCCAGCAAGCAAGTAATGACAAGTCGCATCACGCCGCCCTCTCTCCAAAGCCCAAGGGGCTTGGCGTCACTCATTGACATTTATGCACTTGATATCGAAAACGGTGGAGTGCATCAGAGGCTCCAGTTCATGCATGGATCTGGGAGACTACGCATATAACAATTGGCCCCAAGGGGGTACAGGTTATCCAATTGCAATCTCTAGTCATTTTCGTCTGAGGAAAAAGTTGTTAAAATGACAATCCGTGTTAATCCGTGTTAATCACAGTGCGACACGCGTTACAGTCCCATGTGAACTCGAATCGTTCTCTTTCGGATCGGAGAAACCGTCTTCGCCTCAGCCCAGGCCGGGCTACAACATGCACACAGAAGAGCCTCTGATCTCCAGGGTGAAAAAGTATATGACAACAGTGGGGCCGCTCACCGCATGGATTGTGCAACCCCTAGCGTTACTCTATTGCCCTGAAATGGACCAGACGCTTGCTGACCACCTAGTGTCCTCGGATACGTATTTTCAGAATACCTACGATTGTGTGAACATGATGAACCACTCTCTCAAGGCTCGGAGTGATGTCTTCTCTCGACTCGGTACCTTGATCGAAGAGAATGAAAAGACTGCGGAGAAGACTGTGAAGCACGTAATGTCTATGACGACCCGCACTTCTGCACTATGTCTGAGCGCGACTGTATTAGATGTACTAATCAACGTTAGCATACTCACAATGCTTTGTTCGATGTGTCAAGGGAGTCGCTATAGCCAACAACGCTATAGGAAACTACAATGAAAAAACAATCCCATCGCCATGAGGATCCACAGTGCAACCTCGCTCAGATCCATGTATATGCTACTGTCAGCTCTGCTTCTTATTCTCTACCCCGTGTCTAGTCAAGACTCACCGTCAAACCCAAGTTCCGGGGACACCAGGGAGCAAAGTCTAGATTCAGGACCGGGTCGTTTAATCAGAAACGGTAACGTGTCTCCCGACTCCCTCGACCACAGGGTGATACTCAACCCAGGCAGATGGAAGATACGCACACCGGAGAGGCGCAGCACCTACACATGCCTATCATTTCTTTATAGGCTTCAACTGGACCGAGCTCGGAGTAGACTACCCCAAATGTTCCCAGGTGGCCTGCATAGGGGTACCTCCTCTCATAAAGGTTGCTATCAATTGTGTTCATCTGGTACCTGGCTCGATGCAACTATTCCATCGTCAACAGCCACGCTGGAATACAATAGGGCCATGACATTGCTGAACGCAGCCTTCAACGATCTGGCTGCTCTCATGGACACTCGTATCATGAACAACCACAACTTGGCCGTATCTGAACCAGTATCCAAACTCTTGTCATACCACGGTAAGGTCTCGGCTTCGGATCCTCACGTGGTGGATGTGATGCAATACTACAGGACCTTGATTGAAGGAGCCCTGGAAAATGTAGTTAACAATTTCCCCGGCACCTTAGCATACGCTCCCCTCAATACAGACCCTTATATATACAATCAGCTGCCCCCTGGGTCCAACGGTACCAGTAGGTTCAATGGGTTGCTTGACACCTGGAAGAGCGGAGCGTTCAAGTTGGCCATACAGCTCAACTCCGTCACATTTGCCTTCCAGGGAGCTCACCAGCGCTTACTGTCGTGCGGTGAAGGTGTATTGAGGTTGGATATGACGGGATGCAAACCAGGCTTCATCACAGAGTTCTACACCGACATACCAGTTGTGAGCCGTTCCCTGTCATCCTCTAGGCTAGTTATGGTAGTCAGGAGGGACAGTTGGAATCCCGTTGTGCTCTCCCAATGGTCATGGCCTTCATAGATTCCTTCATAGAACGACGACCGCAGCAATAACCAGGTGCTAGTATCGGGGCTGAACGGCTATAAGGGTGACTGGAACAAACTAGCCCTGGGTAATCTTGATTTCAATCACGTACCCTCTCAACTGATCGCCTCAACTACCAAACACCGTCCTCGAGTCGGAGACGTGTGTGTCCGAGTCATGCCCATCGTCAGTCAATCTGAACAATACTCTTCGATCGTGGACCTGTACAATACCTACATCGCCAAAACGGGAGCTCGTTGATAGCCAAACGGTGTATAAACAGCTACACGGGCACCGAGGAACTCTACATCCCAGCAATGCCGATCCACACATTTGTCTCTGAGTCGAACAAGTCGCTCCAACAGTTCCAAGATATGATCAGGAGCGACGTCTTGGGTGATCGTCAGACGCAACGTCAGCGTCGCATGACCGTGGTCTCCAACGTGACAGAGCTCGCTCTCAAGAACGTACCGATTCTCAGTGACCATTTATGGTTCGTACTACACTCTATTGTGTCAAAGCCGTCAATGGTCAGGCAAGTCGTGCAGCTGGTGGGCTCCATTGCGTCCTCCTCGGGCACGGTGTACCACACATCGCCTCTCTGAACAGGACTATGATGACAACAAACGTTCACCCCCTCTATTTACCTCCCATCGTATGCTGGCTCAATCGGACCTGTGTGCAGGTGCAGCGTGTCAAGGGAGTCAAAGTTACTCAAGGTAATCCCAACCGTGCTGGTGTTTGCCACTATCTTTGTGCACATAATCAGATTGTGGAACTTCTTTGCATGGAGTGAATGCTCGGACAGACGAGGGCCCTCTCTGTTCCCAATTCTAAAATGGGATTCCATTATCTACCTGTCGTACGACCTGGCACTGGGGGATCTGATGCATATGGACTCTGTGTGGCTCTCTGGGTACAAGTTGATGTTCTTGGTTGCGAACATAGCCCTAACACCTCAACCGTGAGCGAGCTGTCTGTGAGCGACCTGTCAGTGAGCCCCGGGGCTGCCAGTGCCTCTAACGCAGCCTGTGTATCAAACAGACTCACCCATTCCCTAGACTCATCTAGCATGGTACAGATGCTCTATGCTAAAGTTGACCATGCTAACCCCGCAAGACGCCACAACATCCAGGATAAGGATATCCTGAAGGGCATGTGAAAAAGTGTAAGAAGCTGTCCTTCGAGAACCCAGAGCGCCACTCTAAAAGGACATCACTTAACCCTTATCCTGTGTAATGTCACTGTACGTCCTGAGGTTATACTCTATGCTCTGTATGTTTTGTGAAAGGAATATATGCTTTGTACGTTTTGTGAACCAAATAAAACAGTATGTAACACAGGTACATGGTTTGAAGCTCCTTTATTGTTCAACAGTTATTATAATACAAAACACACCATGTTACACAAATGAGTGCCAAGGCACAAGGTCACAACGGTGAAACAAGACAGAGTGGAACTGTCTACAACACAGAGTCAACCCAGAGTAGGGAATGTCCATTTCAATGGAATGTTTCACAAAAGCCATCTGTTCATGTTCAGCTGGGCCATGAATCTGTCACCGGTCTTGATTTTGCGGTAATTATAGGCTCGCAGGCTCGTACCACCTGTCCTCCTGCGAATCCTTGCACACTTTCCACGATGTTCATCGCATGCATGACCACGGTCCTCAGAAACCGTTTCAGAATGTCGTTCTCCACAATGTTACTGATGGTAACGGCGTCAAAGTCCTCGTTGACAGCTGCAGCGGCGCTGGTTCTCAACACATCAGACACTTCACGAAAATCAGCCCCGTTTGCCACCAGTGTCATCATTGACAGTATACTCTGGGGTGTGTAAGGTGAAACCAGTTGGAACACGTCAAACTCCTGATCGTGCTTAATAGCCTGTATCACCTCCTCCACTGGGTCTCCGCCTGACTCACAATCCACTCTTCTGGTAGCCAGCAGTCCTCCCCAGATGCCCTTGTTCACAGACATGTTGTAACCTAGATCGAGGTTCACCTCACGTTGCGCCGCCACGTCCTCTCTGTTAGGGAGCTGCACTGTGAAACGTTCTCCCTGCTTCATGTACTCGTGTCCCGTGTTGATGAGCTCCACTTCGTACAGGTGAGGTGTGTTCAGGAACGGTCTATTTGCAATGGCGCTGCTGGTGGCACAGACAGCCACCTCTTTCAGGGTTCCGATTAAGTCTGCTCAGCCCATGTAGCGTTGGCACGTAAGAATCAGCATCTTTCACAAAGTGGAACAGGCCACCGGGTAGGTAGTTCTTAGACGACTCGTATTTGTAGCACACGTAGGGTATGTCTGTGCTACTGGCCTTACGTTCGCTCAGATTGTATGTGTACGTACGAATCGGCAGGTGCACTCTGGTGGACGACATAGTCGATGTCTAAGTAGAGGCTGAGGTTGTGTCAAGTAGGTTATTGCAGACGATGCGCTAGTACAGCAATTCTCTGTCAGCTGCAGAATATGAATCTCTCTCCTCAAGATGGATCTCCGCAGGTTGGAGATTGGGCTGCTTGGGCTGCTTGGGCTGCTTGAGCACGAGCGACACTGCAGTGAGTACTTCCAATAGAATAGGGGCCTCTTCACTGTTGAGCCTGAGCAACCTGATCATAAGCATGTTAAGAGTCGCATCTGACAGCACACCGAACGTTCGTGAAAACCAAGGACAACACCGTAGAATGGTGTACGAATTGAGATCGTCTTGTGCACTTGCTTGGGGTGGTACGAGACTGTTGTCCGGCTCACACATAGAACTCTCCTTGTTTATCAACAGCTGCACTCGGTTAGGCTTCATCTCGTCTTTAGTGAGTTCAGTTAGAGACTTCGATGACATCAGGCATATCAACTCCTCCAGTGTTAGCTCGTGCAGCGTAGTAAGCCAGCTCATCTCCTTGTCTGTGCTGCGTGTGTGGTTGTAATGTCACCGGTGCCAGATGAAATGAGGCATCCTCAGCCAAGGCTCTTTGTGTACGGCGCGGGTGCATATTGCGTAGGTGTGTCAAGATGAATAGTTCAACTCCACCCTCTTGCGGTAAGCCACCAGTCTCTCACTGTAAAACTCGACAGTGCCGATGTTCTCTGAGAAGTTGCAGTTTGTCATTTGTATATTCTCTCTTTTCACCACCCTAGTGAGCACAACGTACACCGAGGGCTTTATTGGCGACATGGAGAAATGCCTTGGTGGGTGGTAGAGCCCTTGCCCATGCACGGTGCAGCCTTGACAGTCGTATGTGTTCATCGCCAACAGGCAGGCCAGCGGGTGCGTGGTCACTGTCCAGTTCATGTAATTCCAATTGGAAGGCGCGACCTTGTACATGGTTCCCGTCTGGCCTCCCTTCACGTAGAACTTGTTGAACTGGCCTTCTGGCTTGAAACAAATGCCTTCCACTACACCTTCCGTGTCTGACATGGAAGGGAGACGCTGCTGCATCACCCCTTGCTGCCTGCCCAGCAAGGCAGATGATGGCGGCCGTGTCTTTGTGTTCGCGACCTGTATACCGTCATGTGCCAGATCATTCGCACTTTGCAACCTACCCAGAGCTTGTCCACCTTCAGATAGTCTCTTTCCATGGTGCGGATCCCTTGACGGTATTTGGGAACGGCAAAGAGCTTGGGCTTTGCCGTTCGGTCCGTTATAGGAAGCCCGTGTCCGAGCGACGCTGAGAAACTTGTCCCCCATGCGGCCATTCTCTTTCGCCTTGTTCATGTACCTTGTTGTGTATTTAATCTGCTGTTCGTCCTGGTGGAAGATCCGCAGCTTGTCAGGTTCGTATTCGGGATCCATAATGTCTAGCTCGCTGACAGACACCAGGCTCCTGAAAATGCGACACGATTCTTCCGTGACCGTGTTGAACTGAAGGTACGTCAACGCCTCAGCGTAACCTTTGCCTGTTGACAAAGGGTGGAGTCGAAGACGAGAGGAGCCCTTCGAACCGCTCCGTTTCCCAAATGCGCAGATTTGATCCCACAGGCTGCAATTGCGAGACGCTGCCCGAGAAGACTTTCATAGGACCCTTTCCGGTTCCGTAGAAGAGAGCAAGGCAGCACAGCATCCTCTCCAGCAGCTGCACATTCAGCAGACCGTACTCGTCTATGATCAGCACATTCACCCCCAGGAACGGAGGGGCGTCCTCCATGGGGGCCAGATCCCCTGGGTTCTTAGCCACCCTCAGCTGCTGGAACAGTTTACTACACACCGCATACTATTCGGGTCTCAGTTGCGATCACCTCGTTCCACTCAGGGGGCAATTCAGACTTGTAAAGTGGATTGAAACGAGACATCACGTTCCAGTATACTTTGCACTACAGCCGCGTAAGTCTTCGAGCGACAGCTTGTCGTTCAACAGTTGCCTTTTGAACCCCATCATCTTGTGGAATGTGTAGACTCGGTCCAGCGAGCACGATTCCATCAGAGTGCGCGCTGCCTTGTTGGTCGTGGCACTCACAACTACGCTGATGTTCATGAGCCTTAGCTTCTTCTCCAGCAGTGATATGGCGTACGACTTGCCACAGCCAGGGTCTGCACTCAGCAGAGCCAGTGTTATACGCGCGCCTCGAGACATGTGCAGCTTTACCATTTTCCTCACTCATTGTTCCTGGTAGTATCTAGACATTGCCAACATTGCTTTTGTTCTCAGGTCCTCCCCATCGTCTTCGAGACACCGTCTCTTGCTCTCAGGATCCCTTGCCAGTAGCTCATCTCCTCCGCGTTGCTCAGAGGACCCGCTCATGTCCGTGTGGTTGACTATATCTCTCTAACTATATATCTCCCTACTCCTCTCCTCCTTGTACAAAAGCCACAGAGCAGATAGATCGTTTGACCAAGGTGAATCGAACAGCACTCGCTTTTCAAGAGGTCCCGGTACGACCTTTGAAGTCGCCGCCTTAAAGGGAAAGTGTTCCTGATTCTTCCGATTACCAGAGGATCTCCCCGCTGTACCCTGATCCTCCAGACCTCTACGTTTCATGAACCCAGAGAGGGACTGCTCCAACCGAAGGGGGTCTTCACGTGAAACTCTATCTGCCTCAGAGCTTATCGACGAGCTGCTTCGATCCCTTCCAGTACAGAGCACAAGACTCCTTACAGATTGGGAACCTCCTTGAGATTCGCTCTGATCCACACCCAAGCCTGCCGTGAGTGGCACGTACATGACACCTTGAGCCTTCCGCACACTCAGAGCTCTCTCGCGTACGCGCGTGAATCCCTCGTAGGCACTTGACACCGTGTCTCTGAACAGTGTCACATACGAGCTGTACATGTTCTTGCTCGTGAACAGAGCTGCGGTCGTCACTCCTCCCTTCCCTGTGCTGTGTAGCACATTCTGTAGGCCTGCTATCACTTCTATCAAGGGAGCGTGTGCTCCGTACTCGAACAGCAGCCACGCAAAGTCCTCCGTGTCTGTATTTGTTGCCATGCACGTAGGCTCTACAGAAACCAAAGTGTTTGGCGTACCACTCGGGCTCCAGGTGAGATGGCATGATGTTTATATTCTCTAACAGCACACTGAACCCAATCGCCAGTTTATCGCCTACCCTCATCTCAAACAGCTTCTGTAACACCCCGACCGGAGTGACCGACTGACCTGGTTTGAACATGCTATCCTCAGGGAGCGACACAGCAAGGTAATGTCTACCAACCCAGTCTAAGTGAGGGTGTAACTCTTCGGTCTTGTGCGGTTCACCTGCTGCTTCCTTGGCCTCGGCAACCTTGCTAGTCTGGCTCTCTGACAACTTGGTCCTCAGTTCTTCTCGTTCTTCACAGGCTTCCTGGAGTGCCTCTCCTCTATCCTCCAGCTCCCTTTTTACACAACTCGAGTTCATGTAGCGTGTGCCTGTTGGTATCACCCGAGCCGTTGATATCACCCGAGCCGTTGATAGTAGCTTTGGTCGTTGTCTCATCTACCGTAATCACGTCTCCTCCCGCTGATGTGCGTTCTCCGTCTCATTATGTCCTGCGCTCAACTCAGTTCTCTGACGGAGACACTCGATCCTCTGTTCATGCTCCACATCCAGTGACTTCTTCAGTTCCAGTATTTCACATTTAAATTGTGCTATCAGCCTTATGTGGGAACAGTCAACACACTGACCGGAATACACATTCGAGGTGAGTGTAGCGACCCGTGAGTACTTCCGCGCTGAACCGTCCGTCGTCTTTTAAACATTCCCTTATGGTCTTCTTGGGGTCCACCACCACCAGCAATCTTGTAGGAGTTAAACCGGTCCTCCGGACATTGAGTATGTCAAACCCTGCACGGCCGTGCTTTATAGCGATGCGTATAGTGAACATGTCCTTTCGAGGTGTTATGCTTCTCACCGGATAGTTTGGTTGGGGTGTACACGTAGGTTCCACAATGATGCGAAGTTCATCGCCTACCTTGATATCAGGCAAAAGATTACAGGGAAAGTTGTGAGGCAGGCCGGAACGATTGGGGTGCATCAAAATCCAAATGTTATCCACATACTTGTTCTCCAACATGAAGAAAAAAGGACACTTGGTCCAGGGTGTTCTTGATAGTCTCCAGGCCTTTATAATTACACGCTATTGTGCAACGGTTCCTACTTGGTATAGGAAGACCTTTCGCTTCGAATTTGATTCTGCCCACGACCCCGAGCTTGAAAGGAGACCGGTTGCGTTGTTGGAAGAGATAGACATGGCCACAGGGGGAGATCAGGGGGAGTTACTACAGGCCTAGAACAAATGGCTATTATATACAGTGCTAGCCCTCGTACAATCCCCACTTAGTACCGTGGCTCATCTATCCAACCAAAATTGATCCGACCATAGGTCGTGTACCTAACCAAGGATCCAACTTTTATCAATGCATAGACCCAGAAATCAACCAGGGCAGTTCTGATGTAGCATACCCTATTGCTACGGTGGCACCAAGCAAGCAGAGACATATACACACTGAAGTCACACAAGGGGAACTTTATTGTGTTTCATACATCACAGGGCATTATGGTTGGTAACAAAGACATCTATCATGACACACAGGCAGTTGGGGGACATGTATGGCCCATAACAAATATATGTTCTATGAGGACAGGCCACCAGTCCCTTTGTAAACTCTCTCATTCCAGTTAGCCGGCAATGGCTGAGAACATCATCAAGGGAGCGTTACATTTCTGGAGAGGTTCGCTTGCGACGCCTAGAACTCCGAAGAACAATCCTAAGACCTTTAGGTGCTTTGGTGTATATAGCATAATCAGCATTACATTCCAGAACCTTACCGATGATGTCCCCTGGGAACAGTTTGGGCCTATGTAGTCTAGACATCACCGATGTACACATGAGGTGAGTTTAGCGCCCTTCGAGTACTTCTGAGCTGAACCGACCGTCATCTTTTAAAGATTCCCTTATGGTCATCTTGGGATCCACCACCACTATCAATGTTCTAGGCGTTAAAGCCGTCTTTCGGACATTAAGTACACGAACCCCAGGAGATCCGTACACTAGATCAATCTCTATAGTGAATAGTTCATCTCGAGACTTTATGCTTCTTGCTGGATAGTTTGGTTGGGGAGTAGACGTGCTTTCCACAGTGAGGCAAAATGCATCATACACCTTGATATCAGGCATAAGATTACATGGACAGTTGTGGGGCAGCCAGGCACGGTCCGGACATCTCAGAATCCGAATGTTAGCCACATCCCCCTGGTTACACATGCGGAAAAAAGGACACTTGTCCAGAGCGGTCTTGATAGTGTCCATGTCCGCATAACTACAGTTTATTATGTACCTTTCCGCATGTGTTATTTGGTATCCGAAGACATTTCACATCCAATGTGACTCTGGTCATGACCCCGAGTTTGCCAGGAGACTGGTGTCCTTGTTGGAAGAGACAGACATGTCTACAGCTTGAGCTACTCCAATGAGACTACAGGTGTGCCACAGATAGTACATTGTACACAGTGTTAACATCCCACACTTGCACTTAGACTGTCACTCCACTAACAACATTCACTTTCCAACGGTAGGTCATATATGAAGTGTTGATCTAGCCAACCAGTGGTTAATCTAGCAAACCATGGCTAACTTCTCCAACCCTTGTTGAGGCTATGGGGGGAACATTTTATCCTAACATTGGGTAATATACACACAAATCAACTACATACCCTACAGTGAATGTACAACCTACATGCTACACATTACGTTTGGGGAAAGGACCTTGTGTCCTCACTGCCCGAATCATCCATGTCTCTATTGGCTAAGTACGTGTACCATGTCAATTGGACTCGGGTAGATATACATTGCTAAAAACGTCTGGTCAAATCAGGCACCTTTTCCATCAAGGAAGCCACTGATAGCTGAACACTTTCAGCTCAGTGATTTATCAGGGTTACAGCATTCTTGGAGAATCCATCAATCGCCGTTATCGGAGTCATTTTCATCTTCAATGGGTAGGGGTTCATTTTCAACGTGGTTTCCCAATCCATTTCACCGCCCAAAGTATCACCGCCGACCTGCAGTTTCTGAGATTCCTTGTCAATCTTCGTCAATGTTTCTCTTTGGGACTCAGACAGTCCTTCAGTGTTACACTTAACCTTTGAAATACCGCCACTGGCCCCAAACGTACCACCTGTCACCTCAGTTTTCACAGCTAATTCATTACAGAGCTCTGTGGCAGAGTCCAGGCCTTCTATAGCGTCTTTGTTACATGTTGAGAAGATATTGAATGAACTGTGATATCCATCCACTGTAATAGAGCTGACAAATTCTTAGCCCCACTTTCGTAGGAATTCATCTATAGTGCTGTGAGGGTCTTTGTTCAGTGTGTCCATGTCCTGTTTCAGTGCGCTACTAGGCGTATATGAGGAAACCATCACAGAACCCACTTCACATTGGTGGAAAGAGAAATGGCTACGTTGTTGCTGGTCGACACACTTTTCTCTACCATGTTTTCCACTGCTTCGGTTTTGCTGAAAGACGCTTCTGCCGAAGAGGTTACGCCGACTAAAGATCCAGACGCTCCCAGGTGTCAGTAATGTGAATGGACTAAGTCTGAAGAACTATGGGTCAGATGAAATGGAGTTGTCCTACAGATGTCCTGGAGGAGATGTCCAGAAAGTACTCTGTTACACGAGTTATAACATGAAGCAATGCTTGACCGCTCAATGTGATCAATGTAAGGAATCGAAAAACTGTGAAGTCTACGCTGGAACCAAAAAGGTTAGTTCTGGTAGAGTGGCTATGTCTAGAGGCACATACCAAGTGGATTCAAAGACTTCAAAAACCAAAACACTGAAACAGTCCCTGGAAAAGATCAAGAAATTCGCCACCTCTGACAAAGCCAAAGGGGTCGCATCGGCAATCGGCGCTACAGTCATCAACAACAAAGAGAAGATCCTCAAACTAGCCAAGGTTATTGGACTTTCTGAAGAGTCCATGAAGAACATGGATCAAATCATCCAACTTGGTAACTCTTTTTTACACCAGAGATTTCGACGGGGGACTAAAGGCATTGGTCAAATTGACTGGTCGACCACTGAGCGAAGAAGAGGAACAGGAGATCGAGAACGAACTGGAGGACGGCGAGATCAACTACACCAATCTATTCACCTATCTCGAGTCCGAAAAGGAAGCCGTTATGAGAGGCCAAGATCTCCACCAGGAAGACCCAATCCTGTGGGACAAATATTGGTTTCCACATAATTATTTGTGTTGCAGCCGTGTTGGTTATCGGTTCAACCTGTTGTGTCAGATGCTGTTGTCTCTGTTCAATGCAACGGAGACGTAATAAGATCAACACTGTATGTACCACCTGTACCACCTGTATGTACGACCTGTGAAATGGGATGCAGACACAGACCTGTGAATAGAAACCGAGACAGCTGTTTAAATGTATAACTCTGTATCAGCCTTGTGTCATTGTATTATCTATTGAATACATGGTGAATAGTGCACCAGGACACTATTGCTATGTTATCTGTATTTCAATTGTTTCCTAACATGGCTATCTTCCTCAAATAGTAAATGTGCATATACCAAAACCGGACAATGTCTCTTGATTTGAATTTGTTTCCATTCCTGTTCCACCCAAACAGGATAGTACACCTTGCCCGTAACATCTCGTAGCGTTTACTATCCAACCAGGGCCTATCTACACGGACTATTCACGAGCAAGGAAAATATTCCGTTACATGGAATGGACATCAGTCACATGTACTCCCTATAACGGTCTTAGGCTAAATACATGGCTCGTCTTTCCACATCTACAAACAGTCTATTATTACACTTGTCACTACTTGTCACTACTATCTGAATAATTGGGTATCGTGCTTCTTGACACATTATTCCTGGCGATTCGAAAGGGGTGGCACACCGTGTTCACAGCTCATCATCGGCCAGAGGACAGCCATGTCTGCATCCACGCTCATTGAGCTCATGGACAACGCCGCGGGTGTTCCTTTGGTGGTCTCGACGCAGACGGAATTGGTGGTAAGGTTGACGGTTCGGGAAAAAACACTTTACTACTTAACAAGGCAGACTCTGTGCGTCTGTGGTATCACAAATGCGACCGGGGGGTTGAAATCAACAAACATTTCATAGAATTACACATCAAGAAACCAGGTTCAGACGACATGTTTGTTTTTGTAGAGTCTTTACATAAACCTGTGGTGTATCACCTAGGCCGTTGCAACGCTGATGATACTGCTGGTAACCCCTCCACTTATTAAGCTGGCTCTGTGCACCTGTGTGACATTGCAATTCCGACCCGGATTACATTGAATTGCACATCAAAACAATACACTGCAGTTGGTCAACTACGAGCCTTGGGAAGAGTCGAATAGTCACAGTGCCACTACGGACCCTGGGAGATCCTATTATGAGAGATGATTGTTAACCAACATGTGTGCATCCGCATGTATCTGCACCTCTGAAATATTATATACATGTCTGTTGTATATTCACGTACCATCAGAGGTTATATGAAAAGCAACCTAGCTAGTGTCCTTGATGCGTGTAGGTATCGAGGTCTTTGGTCAGTTATGAAATGCAATGTAGCTGAGGGGACATACTCTCACACCCAAGCAACAGTTTCCACACCCTAAAGGGACATTCTCAACCCGATATCGATATTACTTTCATATTCACAACCACTGCTGAAAACTCCGCTTAGTGACTTATTCCCTTAACAGTGGTTGGACACATGGTCCTACGTTGGATACATGAGCCCTGAGTAGATACCCTCTCAATGAATACATGGTGCTCAGTTATCCATCCTAGGGTCAGTTATCCAACAATGGGTAATGTCTCCAAATGGGGACCGTTCGTCCACCCAGGGCTCATTCCTCAAAACTAGGACCAATGCATCCACCCAGGGCCTATTCCTCAAAACTAGGACCATGCATCCACCCAGGGCTCATTCCTCAAAACTAGGACCGTAATGGTTCCAAAAGAGGTTCAGAGTTACACTATTCACAACCTCTCTCTGTACAATGCAATGCCAGTTATTGACAAGTTACAAGCACGACATAGCTGGGAGACATGTGTGCTTCAGCCGTTTCTTGGATGAGCTCCTTAGAAAAGACCCCGATGTTACAGATCTACTCAGTTCATATCACAGTAATATGAATCGGGTTAAGATGATGCGCAAGGTCATAGAACACTACCTCAAGACCGAGGAACGGGCAGAGAGATTTGTCAAGATATTACATGAACTGGAGCCCCGCTTATGTGATGACCTGAAAGAACACAGACCACAGGGCCGGTTCGGTGAGTACAACCCCCATGTAGAGTGAAATCAAGGCCTGTGTTGTCATTTGTGCTTAAAGAGAACTATTTGTGTGTTTGTTTCAGTCAGGAACCTATCCTCACTTGAAGCCAGTTCCCTACACTGATGCTCGGATAGAGGATTGTCTGGAATGTCAAACAGCAGCTCTCCGAAGGTGGACATGTGCATGTCTCGAACCTCGTGGTAGCTCTTGTTGTCTTGCCTCATAGTAATGCCCTCGCGGCCACAAGCCGTCAGCATGGCCACCATGTCTGAGTCTCCGGTGCACATGGTCACACTACCTTTCAGAACGTTTGCCAACTCCACGAGCAGCGTGTTAGCCTCTGTGCTCGAACACCCTAGACACGCGTCCCTCAATGTAGACAATTGCATAGTCTCGGGTTTGGCGAAAGTCGCCCTCGTGGCCCTCAGGCCTGTCTATCGAACCGTCAGCATAGCCGGGATCTAGGTCTGACAGCTCACCACGCTCAGGAGGGTTCAGATTTTGGAACATGTTCACGAATAGAATGTCGTCCTGACACTCCCGGTACTCCAGGTACGTCTGGTGGAACGACACTAGGTTATCAACTGAGGTTACCTCGGGGTTCATCCTCGGAGGAGTCTCCTTTGGTGCCAGTCACTAGGAACAACTTGTTTTTCCCTTGTCGGCCAAAAGCTTAATCATGGTGTATTCTATTGCGCACAGATTACGCTTACAGAATGCTATGTGAGGTAGCGGGGGTCGGTTCAGTCTGCTCTCCCTCACGGCCAGCTTCTGAGCTCCCACTCCGTCCTTTACAAGCACTACACACTGTGCAGTTTCCGAGATGTAACAAGACGCCAGGGTTCTGGCCATGCTAACTATGGACGCCTGAGGATCATCCTCAATGTAGTCACTGTCCTTGACTTTGTGGATTACCATGAGATGGTCTATCAGAGTCCAATCCTGTTGTTGCCACAGTCTGTCGATCAATTCAAACGGTGCCAGGTGAGGGTTTGCGAGCATGGCATGAATGGCCTTGTGTTTCAATGCGTCAATGCGTTATACCAGCGAATAGAAGAGGGATGGAGTAAACAAAACAAAAAAAAGTCTGTCTACAGGGACAGTGGAGCCGGGAAATATGTAGCCACGGGTCACCCTTTGGTTGTGTCTTTCATGCACCTCTGGGCAAATGCTGTACGGTTGGAGCCTTAGTTGGACAATGAGCCCTGCTACAAGGAACTGCTCTAGTGTTGGCGACTCGAGCCCTGTTTGGATTGGTCGCAAGGGAGCTATTGCGTTGCAGGAGCAAGGACACTACATGCATGTTTATTCGTCTTCAGTCGATTCCAACAGGGCGTCTCGGGTGATTGTCACCTGTACACTCCTCCTGATGTTCAGTTTCTCCTGGTTGAACAGTATGTTCCTGTAATACAAATCGGTAGGCTCTAGCCTTGGGATCTCTCCCCTTGCAGTTGAGGCTCTGCTGGCCTCAACCCTCTCCACTCTCATGTTGACACACATAGGTGCCAGACAGTTAAGCACCTGGGAGGAGAAACAGTTCAGCCACGGGAACTTCCGTCGCATTGTCTTAGAGATCGTGGGCCTTAAACAACTCCGTATGGTAACCTGGTTGGTACCTGGCCTGACTATCACCAGATACGCAGCAGACCGCTCCGCCATACCGGGGTACGTGAGCGAGAACATCAGCCACGTAAGCCACAGTTGTGTGTTGAATCGCCACAAGGTGGCCTGGTCTAGAACGTCTTTGTTCCTGGTCTTGAGCTCCAGCAGCGCTAGGTCTCCCTAAAGGGCCACTAGGTCCACCTCGGTGTAGAAGCCCCATGTGCAGTGGATGGACTTGCAGCCTTGCCTACAGCCATTGTTATATGCGTAGGATCTGGGTTTACATAACCTATCGGGCGTTGGCACACCGGCAACCTTGAGGCCTGCGCAAATGGGAGCAAGACGCAGAGCCTCGAGCTGCGTGAGAATGAGGCGCGACTCGGGGCAGACGTCTCGCAGTCTCTTCTTTCCTTTGAACACGTCCTTGCACTGCGCGTCTACCGCGATGCCTATGACTGTGGACATACGGCTCCTATCCCAGAAGCGTCTGCAAGAGGCTGGAGTCAGGGCTCTACACCTGAACAGTTGCAGCATGGCTTCCTTGAACACCGATCCCTTGGACTCGGGCACGTTAAGGTTTCTTAGGTACTCAGGCAGCCACTCCAGCAAGTTCTCGGGGTTGGTGTTCAGGGCCTGCACAACCCTGGTGAACAGATCCATGCTTATCATGTTGTGGCCCGTTGAGTGCTTCCTGCAGCACATGGTAGACGCCAAGGTTCTGGTGATACCCTTAACCTTGTACCAACGGTGGTCGGCTGTAGACTTGGCACACAGCGCACCACCGTGGCCCCGGAACTCGATCACAGGGTCCTGGAGCTTCATTGTATTAAATGTTATAGGATTGTTAGGTTGCTGTGATAACCCTGTCCCTTTGTGAGAAACAGAAGTGGCACGGCTAAGGTACCCGTACTATTGCAACGTCAGTAAGTAAGGAGGTTGAAAGCAGAAGGGGGAACAAGGCCCCAGGGATCCCCTCTGATAGATATGAATCGCAAGAAACCAATCATAGGAGGCTTCGAGTCTCTGATCTCAGCGAGCAAGGACCTGTTTAACAACAGAAGATTAGGGGTCCCGAAAGACCACATACTGAGCACTGCCAAATTTCAGGGGCACGCTGGGAGCCTCCATCGCCGTCATCACATCTTTCACCGTGGGGTTTCTTACCATGCCCAAAAACATTCTGTACTTCATCAACAACAAGCACGGTACAAGGACCGCAGGCAGGCTGACCTCAGACTCGCAGCAGTCGTCCCATTCCGAAGGCAGACCTGAGTTCGAGTACGCGTACATCCACTCGGGGATTGCCCCCGTCACGCTTGGTTGTCTTGCCATGGTGGTGAGCCTCCATGCTCAGCTACTTCGCCTCCAAGAGCAAACAACAAATGAACGACTCTGATGGCTTCTACAAGCGTCCGGAGTCCGTCAAGAGCACCGGGACCATGATGGCGTGCCTCATCATGATGAACATCGAGCTGTTCATGGCCGTGATCTCGGGCTGCATGGAGCTGCTTTACCAACCTATGATCAGCGACGGCCAAAGGTTGCATAACAGGGAGTGTGCTATTGCAGTGTTCAACATCATAATCTACATCATGTACGTGGTTACCATGGTGCTGACTTCGACTGTTCTAAAGGGGAAGCACGAAGTGATCACGGTTGATGGTCCGCGAGACATCCCCGAGGCTGTGTCGATACCCTCCTCAGCTCGTGACTACATCAGCAGAAGCATCAACTCATACAATTCACAGTCGAGCTTCATCTAAGGACCTCGAGCCTCTCCCCGAAGTCTCCGTCGCTTGGGCTGAGTGGCAAAGGGGAAGGTGGAGCTGGACCAAAGCCCAACCACGCTTTGCCTAATAGGTGTAGCAATTATGATATTATGCAAGGAACCTTAAGTGTGTCCTGCTGCATCAGCAATAGAGAGAAGCGGATGCTCTGTACCTGGATGCGTCTGAAAACATGAAACCAACCTTGAAAGCAGTCTCCCAAGAATGGACCCTATATCTTCTTCTAATGACTTGTTGAGTAACATGTTGTGTATGGTATATCTATTTCTTTATTAGTTCATGGAACCGAATAATAGAGTTGAGGCAACAAGTAAAACCATTGTCCAAACAGCAGTATATTGTCCTGTGTGATGTTGCCATAGCCCTCTGACTTTTCTCACATGTCACAGGTGTATAGTGTGTGTAGTAGTGGGCAAAGCCGTGTAAGCTATTATCCCAGGCAACAGCAAACACTGACCGGTCAGTGTCTCTGACAGCAACTCCCTATGGCAGCCTGGTACGACTGCCTCCTCTTGAAGAACAGGACCCTGACACATCACGAGATGGAAAAGCTGGACCGTGTCAACGTGAGATCCGCCAGCTCCAACGGTGTCAATGTGATAGGCCCAAATGAGAGTGTCTTCGCCAAACCCATGTACGTGCTCTACCACCATCTCGACGCCCTACTAGCCATCATGGCGTGCTACGTCAACCTAGGAGTGAAAAGTTCTTACGACTATCCCGTGAGACAAGTTCACCGTGGAGAGGGGCAGCCGCCCGACCACGCATCACAACCCCCCGTCAAGTCAGAGGGGAGAGGAGAAGAGAAGAGTAAGGAAAGTATAGATACGATAATGCTAAAGTGAATATTGCCATCCTATTCACACTACACCCACCAGCGGAAAGTCCATGCTCCACCCTGGACCTGTGCCCCCGTATCCTTATGCTGTCAGGGAGCACAGACATTGCTGGAAGAGTCAACACTCAAGACATTGACTCGGCCGCCAGCTACCGAAAACTGTCTCATTTGGATGCACACGTATGTATGTATGTGCCATGGCCATGAAAAATAATATGAATAAATTGTTCAACTGTCCATCTCACAGTTCCGTGTCTGTTATTACATTGACTATGTATCGCTACCCCTACACCTGTCTCCCCCTCAGTACTGTGCTAGAGTTTCATATCCCACATAGGATAGGCTTTGCACTCCCATCACTTACAGAGACAAGTGGTAGCACGATGCATCAATTTCCCAAATCTACTTTCAGCTCCAGGTTAGTGTTTACATTGGGAGGGAAAAGTAGCATAAACCACCCCTGACAGAGATACGGTTGATTGGTCAGTCCTGCCAAGCAACTCCCCTCCGAATGTACTCTGTGAGACTGCGCCATGGGGTAGAGTAGCATAGTGTTGCCTAAGTCAGTTGCATACGTTTTAGCCACAGAGGCATGTAGACAGAGAACAGGACAGTGTTTCATAGAGACGCCACAATAGCCACCGGTGAGAATCCCCGGACATGTTTCATATCACAGGCCTTGTGGTATGAGGCCCAATGCCACTCCTATCCCAAGTTCACACATCATCCGGTGCAACGGTCCTGGTATACGTGACACCTATTTCATGAAAAAATGTTCATTTCTGTATTTCAAGGTTGCAACTTGATGAAAATTGTCCACAGTGTTCCTATCATCTAGTTTAAACAGTTCTGCAAAAAAACTACTTACAGAGTGCATTAAACATGATTCAGAACTTGTTTATGGAAAAGTGTTTATTTCTGTATTTCAAGGTTGCAACTTGATGAAAATTGTCCACAGTGTTCCTATCATCTAGCTTAAACAGTACTTTTCAAGATGTTGCTTTCAAATTTTTTCAAATTTTTTGACTGTGTTCATGGGAAACTGTTTAAAACTACATTTCCCAGTTGCAACATGCTGAAAATTGTCTCACGTTGTCCATATCATCTCTCTTATTACAGTTTTCCATGAACACAGTCATGTGTGCCAAAATTTGAAAGCAAAATCTTGTACAGCATTGTTAACCTTTCTGCGCACCGAACCCATTAAGCGGGATTAAATTCGACAACATACGGTGATCACTACATAAATAGCCACATTAAACATTCATTAAAATACAAGTGTCTCACATGTTTCGAAAGCCTAGAATCTTGCTAATCAAACAGCGTTGTTAGATTTAAAAAAGGATTTCCTGCAATACCTAGGATAGGATAAGTAATCCCTCTCACCCCCCCTTTAAGATTTAGATGCACTATTGTAAAGTGACTGTTCCACTGGATGTCATAAGGTGAATGCACCAATTTGTAAGTCGCTCTGGATAAGAGCGTCTGCTAAATGACTTAAATGTAATGTAAATGAAAGAATACGATACGATTATCTGAGGACAGAGCCCCATAAAAAGAAACTATTTCAACCAAGCAAAGGCGTAACAAAATCACAAATTGCAATACAATAAATCGTTTACCTTTGATGATCTTCCTCTGTTTGCAATCCTAATGCTCATTGTTACACAATGAATGGTCTTTTGCTTGATAAAATCCATTTTTATAGCCTAACACAAAACATTTTGTGAACTGCTTGTGTCCTGAATTCCATCTCATTCAATTTTCATCAACACATTCGATGTAAATACACACACTAAACGTGACTTCTCCAGTCATGTTTGGTTTCATTGCAATCAACTGGTTTGTTTGTAACACAACCAAACTTGATGGGTCATTTCACAGGATGTATTGACTGAAAGAAACCGATTTGAAGACAACAAGTAATGACATCATTGTGCACCAATGATATGACCGCTGTTTCGTTGATTGACTCTATTTTAACCCAATGACCACTGATCGTCTTGAAATCTAGCCGGGTAGATAGCCAATGAGCTGAGGTAAACGGCAATATGTAATGGTTTTGTGTTGGAAGACCAACCCATGTAGTAAATGTCGCCATTGAAGATTCATACTGAAAGGAGCGCATGTTACGCACGGCACTTTTTTGCTAAAGCGCATCTTCAGCTGTTTATATATCAATCAGTATGGCGACTAAGTCAGGGAAAGCTAAATCTAAGTCTAGATATACAGATGTAAACACAATTTTAGAATAAATTGATCGGGAAAGTGAGACAGAGATTGTTGGAGGACGATACATTTAGCGATTCCCAAATATAATATTTTTTGAACGGAGAGGACATCATTTTGGACTGGTAAGTTCTTCTCATGCTAATGTCTTTGTTTTAAATTAATCATATAAAATATTATTTGTGATTTTTAAAATTTTTAGTAGCATTATATAAAAATGTAATTAAATGTGTAAAGTACACGTTGGCTATACATTGTGGGTGGGGGTATGTATGTATGTCTATGACATGTATATATATATATATTGTGTATTAGAGGGAGCATGGCCGAGATGCGTGTGTCTGCCACTCCACACCAACCCACCCCCACATGAAATAGCCTATTTTAGGCTGTTGAGGGGAGGGCAGGCCCACAACAATGGCCAAAGTTAAATGGAGACAGTAGATATAGCTGGTCTGTCATAATATAAATGAGACAGTAGATCTAGCAGGTCTAGAATAATATATTCAACCTTATGTTCCCTGTACTCTATATATATATCTGTTTATTATACCTATTGATACAGGGCTCATTTGTGAAACTATTCTAACTGAACATTTTCTTTCACAGTGACACTGACTCCGAATGGGAGCCCCCATTGCCAAGGTGTCCATACCCCACTGAAGCTGGTTCATCCAGCCGGACACCTGTTGTCTCAGCGCTACTGGGGCATGGATCGCAAAAACATGTCCCCATTCCAACTGCAATAAAGGACTACAACAAGAGCATGGGAGGTGTGGACCTGTCAGATGCGCTGATAGGCTATTACAATGTTCTCAATAAGATGATGACATTGTACAAGACCTTCTATCATTTAATCGACATTGCTGTGGTGAATGCATTCATCCTACACAAAGAAATGCAAGGAAATGGCTAAGAGTTGTGGAAAGCCCATCTCACAGCTAGCCTTCAGAGAGCTGCTCATCAAGGAGCTTGCTGGCTACAGCACCACTGCACCACGTTCTGGCCCCTCTACCTCTGTCCCTTCTGCTCCTGCCACAAGTGGTGTTCCTCTGCCCAAATGTATTTCTGCAGGCATGGATGTGCCTCAGGGCCAAAAGGGCACAGCATGGAGGCATCGCTGTGTTCTTTGCTAAATGAAGTCCCCATCACCTGCACCACATGCTTGGTGACCTTCTGCGTTACAGCAGAAAGAGACTGCTATGGCACCTGGCATCAGCAGCACAATATTGTGTAGAGGACTGAGGGTCTTCCAAATATTGAAAGTGTTATTTTGTGAATGTATATATTTTTTTCATGTTTTTTCTCCATTTTTGGGGTGTATGTGTTAGAATACAATTTTGGTATTTTGTATATAGTTATTCCATTCAAAATGTATAACTTCACCAATTTGGCCACTTGGGTACATTTGGGCTACTTGTGTGGGACACCTGGGTGACTTCATGATAAATGTCATGTAGAACACTCATTTTGGAAGTTATCATTCTGAAACTTTGCACAAGTACTGTTTCCCTCTTATGTTTTTCACTGAAATTGTCCCCATCATCCTATCTGAATGTTTGTTTTGTCTTGTTCATTTTAAAGATGATGATATAACAATAAAAATGAAAAAACGTATGTTTTTTTCATTGTATTATCTAAACCAGATCTATTGTGTTATATTCTCCTACATTCAATTCACATTTACACAAACTTCAGAGTGTTTTATTTCAAATGAAAACAAGAATATGCATACCCTTGGTTCTTCTACAGGCAGATTTGGGTATGTCTTCAGGCAGAAATTGAAAAAAGTAGGGGGGTAAGAGGTTGTAAAACTATATTTCAAACACACTTGGTGTTCGCCAAAAGGCATGTGGGAGACTCCCCAAACATATGGAAGAAGGTACTCTGGTCAGATGACTAAAATTGAGCTTTTTGGCCATCAAGGGAAACACTGTCTGGCGCAAACCCAACACCTCTCATCACCCTGAGAACACCATCCCTGCAGTGAAGCATGGTGGTGGCAGCATCATGCTATGGGGATGTTTTTCATCAGCAGGGACTGGGAAACTGGTCAGAATTGAAGGAATGATGGATGGCGCTAAATACAGGGAAATACTTCAAGAGATTTGAGACTGGACGGAGGTTCACCTTCCAGCAGGACAATGACCCTAAGCATACTGCTAAAGAAACACTCGAGTGGTTTAAGGGTAAACATTTAAATGTCTTGGAATGGCCTGGCAAAGCCCAGACCTCGATCCAATTGAGAATCTGTGGTATGTCTTAAAGATTGCTGTAAACCAACGGAATCCATGCAACCTGAAGGAGCTGGGGAAGTTTTGCCTTGAAGAATGTGCGAAAATCCCAGTGGCTTTATGTGCCAAGCTTGTAGAGACATACCCCATGAGACTTGCAGCTGTAATTTCTGCATATGATGGCTCTACAAAGTATTGACATTGGGAGGGGGGGGGGTGAATAGTTATGCACGCTCAATTTTTCAGTTGTTTTGTTTTTCTTCTCGTTTGTTTCACAATAAAAAGTATTTTGCATCTTCAAAGGGGTAGGCATGTTGTGTAAGTCAAATGATACAAACCCCTCAAAAATCTATTTGAATTCCAGGGTGAAAAAATCCAAGGGAGGTGAAGACTTTCGCAAGCCACTGTAGTAAAATAAATGTCTTTGGCCTCATTACACAGAAAATGTAGACACAAGTTTAATTTGCAACAACAAAATATTCAAACCATTCTGAATATAATAATAATAATAACAATTTATTAATTTCTTGCGACTATCAATCCCGGATCCGGGAGCTTAATCATAGCCTCAAACAAATTAGCATAACGCAGCGGACATAAATACCCCTAGAAAATGTTCCGATTCATGAAAATCACAAATGAAATATATTGAGACACAGCTTAGCCTTTTGTTAATCAAACTGTCGTCTCAGATTTTCAAAATATGCTTTACAGCCAACGCTAGACAAGCATTTGTGTAACTTTATCATGGCATAATGCTATGCTAGGCTCTGCTGGCAGCAGGCAACATTTTCACGAAAATAAGAAAAGCAATCCAATTAAATAATTTACCTTTGAAGAACTTCGGACGCTTTCACTCAGGAGACTCCCAGTTAGATAGAAATTGTTTCTTTTTTCCAAAAATATTATTTTTTGTAGGCGAAATAGCTCCCGTTTGTTCCTCACATTTGGCTGAGAAATCGACCGGAAAATGCAGTCACTACAATGCCAATTTTTTCTCTCCAAATTAGCTCCATAATATCGACAGAAACATGGCAAATGTTGTTTGTTTCCTCTGGAAGCAAATAATCAATAATGTTGAACTTAAAAATAGCAAAAAGGTATTTACAATAATTGATTAATTCTTTCATGAACGACCACCCTGTGAAAACCAATATTTAAGATTTTAATTAATTTAAGTTAATAAATTAATTAATTTAAGATTGAAATGTGAAAACATTGCTCTTCTTGTGGAACATGGGTCATTAACTTGATCCTCAAACCCTGTGGGGATCTCATCAGTGGGGGTACAGTTAAATGTCATGATCCAGACCACTGGAGGCCAGAATTGGGAGGTGAGGGTGGGTCTCCAGGCAATTTTACCTGGGAACAGAGGTTGAAAAAAAGACCGAAGTGACAGATTGAGATTAGTGAGTGAGAATAAAACTGAAGCTATACAGTTTTGTTTGAGCAGCGAGGCCCTTTTCGTCATCATTCATCTTCCCACACACCATCCATCCTTCCTTCACCACTTCCTCTTCTGTCTCCATAAACTGGACGATGCGAGAGGAGATGTATCCATTCATTGTTTTCTAAAGGGTTTTACTGATCCCGGGTCACCACTTCATGACTACTGGCTCTGCTGTGAATACTACACCTCCACAAAGTGGACAAACACGTACATGATATCCTTCTATTCACAGAAACCTTCTCCGAGGCAAAATAAACTGGAACATAATCATGAATACACAATTAATTACAGCGGATCTCAGCTCACATTGAGTTAACTTTCCCAAATCTCAAGGTTCCATTCTCTTTCATGCTCTCTCCCAATTATAAGATTTGCCAATGCTAAATAATAGCAACACTAATAAATAAGAGGCATGTTTTTAAATTGCTTTTAGCTGAAGCTTATGTATGAATCATTCAAATCAGGGCTACAACTGGGGACAGGCCAAGAGAAAAGAGCCAGAGAGCTTTCTAGGTTGGTATATGAGTATGACATTGTTTGATAATAATTCAGAGGTTTTAAAGGATTACGGGAGAGGACAAAGTGTAAGGTAACATTTTTACAACAGTGGGCTAAATCAGGGTCACACATAAGGGTTCTTTGTAGTCTAAAACAAATCTACTTTGAAACAAAAATATACACCTCACAAATGGTTACGGGCTTAAAAGAAATACGACACCTGTCAGAGTTTCATCCCAATATTACACTTTATATAAATCACAGAAGACTGAAATATAACAAAACCATTTGACATAGAAACACCAGATTCTCTGCAAGTTTATATTAATCATGAAAAATATTAACATTCCACCCATGAGGCCACTAAAGGGGAAATCTGGCCATTTGACTCCAGGAAACAGCTACAATGTTGAAGCAGGTAGATCCTTACAGAGTGTGGTACATATCAGGTTTCCAGCTATTTCTTATATTACAGCGCCAAAAATAACTATTCCGTTATTAGGAAGACTACAAACAAAATGTTTTCAAATTTCATAAATATTTATTACATATCAATGAGCAGAATTTACTACTTTCACAGCAGTGGTCTACAGCACTTGTTCAAATAATTGAAACAATTTTTCAAATAATAATATTAATAATAATAATAGTTCAGTTTCATTTGAGGCCACATTTGAAACACACACATTTACAAGTTGTACTTGGCATTAAAAACGATGGCGATACATTATTTTTAAGACACTTGGTGTTTTGTTTTTCTTCTTCCGTTTTCATATCACAGAGAGGTTGAGCAACAGCCTAAACAGTTAATATTGATTTAGATACAAAAACCACTGTGAAAACATCAAGGAGTCGGGGCGATGTGAACGTAACAGGGCCAAAGGAAACAAAGGAGAGAAACAGGGAGAACGATCAAAGTGATAGAAGCTGTATTATAAACCTTCAAACCACCAAACATCCCACCCCCATTCACCTACACTCATGGTAAGAACCAGCATAATAAACAAGTACAATTCCATTGCAATAATAGTACTCCTATTTATTCCCTTTTTTCATCCCTCCAGTTTTGAGTAATAGTGTTGAAGGAGGCCACATTGAGACAGGCAATTACAGAGAGTAACAGAAGAGAATGAGAGAGGGAGAGAGATAAAAGGTAGCGGGGGGCTCGTGCAAGATCAGAAGAGGGGTGCCATGTCGCAAGCCGACCACCCAGAGGGCTCTCCACGTAGCCGAACGGATGCACAGCCATGTCGCAAGCCGACCACCCAGAGGGCTCTCCGCGTAGCCGAACGGATGCACAGCCATGTCGCAAGCCGACCACCCAGAGGGCTCTCCACGTAGCCGAACAGGATGCACAGCCATGTCGCAAGCCGACCACCCAGAGGGCTCTCCGCGTAGCCGAACGGATGCACAGCCATGTCGCAAGCCGACCACCCAGAGGGCTCTCCGCGTAGCCGAACGGATGCACAGCCATGTCGCAAGCCGACCACCCAGAGGGCTCTCCGCGTAGCCGAACGGATGCACATGCTTTAGCCAATAACTTTCCCTTCTCAGCAATATCACCTTGACCTGTAGAGTAATAATAACAACATGGCCAAAATGGTACTTTAGCCAATGTCTCATCCCTAACACTACTCAGGATGATGCAGCATAAGACACTGCCAAGACAATATCCTCCGGTATGTCAGGGTCTGAACCTGGTCTTCCATGGGAGAAAGCAAAGTCCAAAACATTAGCCCGTTACCCCAATAGGAAATTCCCTCTAGGGCCGAGAGTGACATTGATTTTGAAGTCACAGGCAGGGCTACCTCATCACGAGACCGTGAGACTGACTCAAGTACGCTACATAGTGTTGACCCTACATTTCCCCATGGTTCTCTAGATATGAGTCACTTGAGTGGGTTGAGTCACAGACGTGATCTTCCTGTCCGGTTTTGTACCCCCTCGGGCTCTGCGGTGGAGATCTTCGACGTGCTACCTTGTCCCGAACCTGCTGTTTTCGACTCTCTCTCTCTCTACTGCACCTACAGTCTCGACCCCCGAATGCTTGGCTATGAAAAGCCAACTGACATTTACTCCTGAGGTACTGACCTGTTGCACCCACTACAACCACTGATTATTATTTGATCTTGCTGGTCATCTATGAACCTTTGAACATCTTGAAAAACAATCTGGCCTTAAATTTCCATGTACTCTTATAATCTCCACCTGGCACAGCCAGAAGAGGACTGGCCACTCCTCAGAGTTCCTCTCTAGGCTTCTTCATAGGTTCCTGCTTTTCTAGGGAGTTTTTCCTAGCCATCGTGATTCTAGATCTGCATTGCTTGCTGTTTGGGGTTTTAGGCTGGGTTTCTGTATAAGCACTTTATGACATCTGCTGATGTAAAAAGGGCTTTATAAATACATTTGATTGGTTGATTGATGTCTGACCGCTGACCCGTGTACTGATAGGCTGATATCACCCTAATCATTGGGCTTGGTTACTATATCTCTGGTACCAGAGGAGGTTAAGTGTTATGGCTTCCTCTGTGCTGTTTCAGGCGACTCGCTCTGCATCATAACTCTTGTGTTTCATGTAATGTTCCATTGCACTTGGTGAGTTATGCCTTGCTCCTAGTGAACAGCTGGAGAGGAGATCATTCCTTCTACCAAATAGATCCTATAAGGACTCTGAGGTAGGCTACAGTACCTACCATCTGTCTGGTCTCTCATCCACTGCCTGCATCCCAAATAGCGGCCTCTTCCCTATATAGTGCACTGTACTCTTACCCAGAGCTCTACGGGCCTTGGTTAAATTAGTGCACTAAATAGGGAATCGGGTGCTATTTGGGATGTACCCTATGACTGACTACGTTACCTCATTACATCACTCCTAAATGGAAGTAGTTGGCCACTTGATCAATTCTCCAACCCAACTAACAAGTGAACAACTGGTGGCTAAGAGTCTGCATACCACGATAAAGCACATAAGCTGAGGGCGTCCTGTTGGCAGCCGACGCCACTAGTGGCCCAACACTGGACAGACTGTAAAGGCGATGCGCTAACAGGCCAATTGGCCCCTGACTAAACTGTGTTGGGCCACAGTAAACTAACTGTCTGGGAAGGTTGCGACCTGTGTATAGGAGAGTATATTCTGTGAATGGATTCTCAGGGAAAGCCAGAGACAGGACAGTAGGTGCTTTTAGAGGCCCTAGAGGTGTGGGTGTGTTTGACTATATGCGTATTAAAACCTAGCTCACAGAGTCACTGTGGGTGTTATCTACAGAGGGATACATGATTATGACTGCTACTGTCAGAGACCAGCCAATTAGAGGAGAGGTGACTGGTGGCTGATGGGAGTTGTAGTTTAGTGGAGGATGTGGCACTTGTGGGAAACTCTGCCTCTAGTCCAGTCCTGTATACCTGCACACAGAGTTGGGAAGGAACAAGACTGACAGACATGGAGAGCATAAAACATCGTACATTTACTAAATATGAGAGAGGTGACTGGTGGCTGATGGGAGTTGTAGTTTAGTGGAGGATGTGGTATGTGTCCTGTATACAGACATGGAGAGCATAAAACATCGTACATTTACTAAATATGAGAGGTGACTGGTGGCTGATGGGAGTTGTAGTTTAGTGGAGGATGTGGTATGTGTCCTGTATACAGACATGGAGAGCATAAAACATCGTACATTTACTAAATATGTGAATAAAATGTCTATTATAATGTATCTATAAAGGTATTCATGTCTGTTAATGTGTATGCATCTTAATGTATAAATAGATGTACACATAAATATGCATATATTATACTATATTTGAAAGTGTAATTGGAAATAATCACAGATTATACAATAAAAGGTAAGCCACTTCGCGAGGGTGCTGTTTCCAAACATTTTTGTTGTTGTGCCTTGGTGTGTAGATTTACATTCAGTTTTCGTTTATAGATGAAACCTTTCGCCGCATAATGACACCTGTACTCTGAACAATCCACCTCAAATGACCTCGTTTTCTTTGGGGTACTCGCTGCAGTGCAACACACAGACACACATACTGACTGCGGGGACCGACTGCTTATGAAACACGCACACACAACTTTACACAATTACTCCTCCTTTACCCACCATGAGTGGTTAAGGAGGAGGATGAAGGATGAGGATGAAGGATGAGGATGAAGACCCAGACAAAGGAGATAACAAAACACACAACCCAACCAAAACAAAATGACCGAAGGAGGAGAAAAGAGAGGGGGGATGAGGGGGAGAAGTGCATGATGGGATTGTCTTCACTTTAGGTCCAGGACATCATCATCGAAGGATGTGGAGAGATTGAAGGCGCTGGCCAATGGCGGGCTCTCCTCTGGAAGCACTGCTTTCTCTTGCGCCGCATCGTCCGAGCTAAATGAGCAGTGCCGTTGGACGTCTGAGTCCGCGTTGCCCGACTTTGAGCCCATCCTGATTGGACACAGAGCACGCCCATCGGTTTGAATCATTACTTGATAACATTTTACACTCATATCACTTGAAATAACCCCATGAGACTAGAATTTTTACGCAAATCTTCCGTTCACATAAATGAGAAACTTCCTAGTTATGAGTGCTTTTTTAGCAAATATGCCTCTAAAAAATATATACACTGAACAAAAAAAACGCAACATGTAAAGTGTTTCAAGAGGTGAAATAAAAGATCCCAGAAATGTTCCATATGCACAAAAAGCTTATTTCTCAAATTTTGTGCACACATTTCTTTTACATACCTCTTATTGAGCCATTCTCCTTTGCTGAGTTAATCCATCAAGGCATATCAAGAAGCTGGTTAAACAGCATGATTAAACATGCAGGACGGCCACTCCTAGGCAGAGTAGCAACAGTGCTGAACTTTCTCCATTTATAGACAATTTGTCTTACTGTGGACTGGCTTTAAGACATATTTTTGTAACCTTTTCCAGGTTTAATGAAGTCAACAATTCTTAAATCAAGACATCAGGAAAAGCTTCTTGTGAATAGCGAACTCGCATTGTGTGAGTGTTTTTATAGGGCAGGGCAGCTGTAACCAATATTTCCAATCTGTCTCATTGATTGGACTCCGGGTTAGCGGACTCCTGACTCCAATTAGCTTTGGGTCACTCACCTGTCACTGCTAGTGGAGGTCAGTGCTCGTGCCTTTGGCTCTTCCTCAGTGGTCTTCTTGCTCATCTTCCTCTGTTTGACAGTGCCGGACTTACCGCCCGGCTCCTCGGTTAGGCCTGAGACACAGAAGACCATTCAGTATGAACATAACCAGAACTGCTCCGTAAGAGCACTTCTGGTTACTAGGCTACCCTGCCTAGTGGTTAGAGTGTTGGACTAGTAACCGAAAGGTTGCAAGTTCAAATCCCCGAGCTGACAAGGTACAAATCTGTCGTTCTGCCCCTGAACAGGCAGTTAACCCACTGTTCATTGGCCGTCATTGAAAATAAGAATTTGTTCTTAACTGACTTGCCTGGTTAAGTAAAGGTAAGAAATAAAAAAAAAGAACCGACCATAACACAGACATTCACTAAACCACTTCGAAGGAGTATATAGCATTCCAACCACTGTGGTTCCACTTCGAAGGAGTATATAGCATTCCAATCACTGTGGTTCCACTTCGAAGGAGTATATAGCATTCCAATCACTGTGGTTCCACTTCGAAGGAGTATATAGCATTCCAATCACTGTGGTTCCACTTCGAAGAGTATATAGCATTCCAATCACTGTGGTTCCACTTCGAAGGAGTATATAGTATTCCAATCACTGTGGTTCCACTTCGAAGGAGTATATAGTATTCCAATCACCGTGGTTCCACTTCGAAGGAGTATATAGTATTCCAATCACTGTGGTTCCACTTCGAAGGAGTATATAGCATTCCAATCACTGTGGTTCCACTTCGAAGGAGTATATAGTATTCCAATCACTGTGGTTCCACTTCGAAGGAGTATATAGCATTCCAATCACTGTGGTTCCACTTCGAAGGAGTATATAGCATTCCAACCACTGTGGTTCCACTTCGAAGGAGTATATAGTATTCCAATCACTGTGGTTCCACTTCGAAGGAGTATATAGTATTCCAATCACTGTGGTTCCACTTCGAAGGAGTATATAGCATTCCAATCACTGTGGTTCCACTTCGAAGGAGTATATAGTATTCCAATCACTGTGGTTCCACTTCGAAGGAGTATATAGCATTCCAACCACTGTGGTTCCACTTCGAAGGAGTATATAGTATTCCAATCACTGTGGTTCCACTTCGAAGGAGTATATAGCATTCCAACCACTGTGGTTCCACTTCGAAGGAGTATATAGTATTCCAATCACTGTGGTTCCACTTCGAAGGAGTATATAGCATTCCAATCACTGTGGTTCCACTGCTGAGATGGTTCCAGTGGGTTAGAACAGGTTATGGTGCTGGCAACACCAGGGTTGAAGGTTTAATTCCCGTGAGGGAATCATATACTAAATACAATGAATGGACAAAACATTAACTTTCCATGACTGAACAGGTGAATCCAGGTAAAAGCTATGACATCAAAAAACTGTACCATCTTATGTTTCACGGAATCATGGCTGAATGATGACATGGATATTCAGCGAGCAGGATATACGCTGCATAGAACAGCACACTCCGGTAAGACGAGGGGTGCAGTCTGTGCATATTTGTAAACAGCAGCTGGTGCACGAAATCTAAGGAAGTCTCTAGATTTTGCTCACCTGAAGTAGAGTATCTTATGATAAACTGTAGACCACACTAAGAGTTCTCATCTATACTTTCTGTGTCTGTTTATTTACTACCACAGACGGACGCTGGCACTAAGACTGGACTCAGTCAGCTGGATAAGGAAATAAGCAAACAGGCAATCACTCACCCAGAGGCGGCGCTCCTAGTGGTCGGATACTTTAATGCAGGGAAACTTAAATCAGTTCTACCAAATTTCCATCAACATGTTAAACGGGCAACCAGATGGAAAAAACATTCTAGATCAACTGTACTCCACACACAGAGATGCGTACAAAGCTCTCCCTCCATTTGGTAAATCTGACCACAATTCTATCTTCCTGATTCCTGCTTACAAGCAAAAAAGTAAAGCAGAAAGCACCAGTGACTCAGTTTATAAAAAAGTGGTCAGATGAAGCAGATGCTAAACTACAGGACTGCTTTGCTATCACAGACTGGAACATGTTCCCAGGATTCTTCCAATGGCATTGAGGAATACACCACATCAGTCACTGGCTTTATCAATAAGTGCATCGAGGACATTGTCCCTACAGTAACTGTACGTACATACCCCAACCAGAAGCTATGGATTACAGGCAACATTCGCACTGAGCTAGAGGGTAGAGCTGCCGCTTTCAAGGTGCGGGACTCTAACCCGGAAGCTTATAAGAAATCCTGCTATGCCCTCTGACGAACCATCAAACAGGCAAAGCACCAATACAGGACTAAGATTGAATCATACTACACCGGCTCCGACGCTCGTCTTATGTGGCAGGGCTCACAAACTATTACAGACTATAAAGGGAAGCACAGCCGCGAGCTCCCAGTGACATAAGCCTACCAGATGAGCTAAATCACTTCTATGCTCGCTTCGAGGCAAGCAACACTGAGGCATGCATGAGAGCATCAGCTGTTCCGGACAACTGTGTGATCACGCTCTCCGTAGCCGATGTGAGTAAGACCTTTAAACAGGTCAACATTCACAAGGCTGCAGGGCCAGACGGATTACCAGGACGTGTGCTCCGGGCATGTGCTGACCAACTGACAGGTGTCTTCTCTGACATTTTCAACATGTCCATGATTGAGTATGTAATACCAACATGCTTCAAGCAGACCACAGTAGTCCCTTTGCCCAACAACAACAAAGCAACCTGCCTAAATGACTACAGACCCGTAGCACTCACGTCCGTAGCCATGAAGTGCTTTGAAAGGCTGGTAATGGCTCACATCAACACAATATTCCCAGAAACCCTAGACCCACTCCAATTTTCATATCGCCCAAACAGAACCATAGATGATGCAATCTCTATTGCACTCCACATTGCCCTTTTCCAACTGGACAAAAGGAACACCTACATGAGAATGCTATTCATTGACTACAGCGCAGCGTTCAACACCATAGTGCCCTCAAAGCTCATCACTAAGCTAAGGACCCTGGGACTAAACACCTCCCTCTGCAACTGGATCCTGGACTTCCTGACAGGCCTCCCCCAGTGAGGGTAGGTGGTGAGGGTAGGTAGCAACACATCTGCCACGCTGATCCTCAACACTGGAGCCCCTCGGTGCTCACTCCCCTCCTGTACTCCCTGTTCGCCCACAACTGCGTGACACAAAAGTGGTAGGCCTGATCATCCTCAACACTGGAGCCCCTCAGGGGTGCGTGCAAAGACCCCTCCTGTACTCCCTGTTCACCCACGACTGCGTGGCCAGTTACGACTACAACAACATCATTAATTTTGCAAGATGACACAACAGTGGTAGGCCTGATCACCGACAACGACGAGACAGCCTATAGGGAGGAGGTCAGAACCTGGCCAGGTGTTGCCCTAATAACAACCTATCCCTCAATGTAAACAAGGCTTAGGAGATGATTGTGGACTACAGGAAAAGGAGGACCGAGCACGCCCCCATTCTCATCGACGGGGCTTTAGTGGAGCAGGTTGAGAGCTTCAAGTTCCTTGGTGTGCACAATACCCAACAAACTAGAATGGTCCAAACACACCAAGACAGTCATAAAGAGGGCACGACAAATTCTATTCACCCTCAGGAAACTAAAAAGATTTGACATGGGTCCTCAGATTCTCAAAAGGTTCTACAGCTGCAACATCGAGAGCATCCTGACTGGTTGCAACACTGCCTGGTACGGCAACTGCTCGACCTCTGACCGCAAGGCACTACAGAGGGAAGTGCGTACGGCCCAGTACATCACTGGGGCTATGCTGCCTGCCATCCAAGACGTCTATACCAGGCCATGTCAGAGGAAGGCCCAAAAAATTGTCAAAGACTCCACCCACACCAGTCATAGACTGTTCTCTCTACTACCGCATGGCAAGCGGTACCGGAGCACCATGTCTTGGAACAGGTAATCAGATGATTTGCACTGTCCCCCCCCCAAACCCCTATTTTACGCTGCTGCTACTCTTTGTTTATCATATATGCATAGTCACTTTAACTATACATTCATGTACATACTACCTCAATTAGCCCGACTAACCGTTGTCCCAGCACATAGAGTAGCTGGACTATCTGCATTATGTCCCGCCACCCACCACTAGCCCACCCCTCTTTTACGCTGCTGCTACTCTCTGTTCATCATATATTCATAGTCACTTTAACCATATCTACATGTACATACTACCTCAATTAGCCCGAATAACCGGTGCCTGTATATCGCCTCGCTACTGTTATTATTCACTGTCTTTTTACTGTTTATTTTCTATTTCATTACTTATCATCTATTGTTCACCTAATATGTTTTACTTAAAAATTGCACTGTTGGTTGGTAAGTAAGCATTTCACTGTAAGGTTGTATTTGGTGACAAATGAACTTTGATTGGATTCCTTATTGATGTCACCTGTGAAATCCAATTCAATCACTGTAGATGAAGGGGAGGAGACACGTTAAAGAAGGATTTCTAAGCCTTGAGACAATTGAGACATGGATTGTGTGTGTGTGCAGTTCAGAGGGTGAATGGGGCAAGAGAAAATATTGAAGTGCCTTTGAGCAGGGTATGATAGCAGGTGCACCGCTCAACAGTTTACCGTGTGTATTCAGAACGGTCCACCACCCAAAGGACGTCCAGCTACCTTGACACAACTGTGGGAAGCATTGGAGTCAACATGTGCCAGCATCCCTGAGGAACGCTTTCAACACCTTGTAGAGTCCATGCGCTGACTAATTCAGGCTGTTCTGTGGGCAAGTGGGGAGGGTGAAACTAAATATTAGGAAGGTGGCCTTAATGTTTTTTTACACTCAGCGTAAACTGTATATCTCATTGTCACCTGTAGGTGTATTAGATAACAAGTTGATCAATAATATAATAATAATAATATATGCCATTTAGCAGACGCTTTTATCCAAAGCTACTTACAGTCATGTGTGCATACATTCTACGTATGGGTGGTGCCGGGGATCGAACCCACTACCCTGGCGTTACAAGCGCCATGCTCTACCAACTGAGCTACAGAAGGACCACAGGTAAAAGGCTGCTCTACCAACTCAAATAGCTAAATGACCACGAACACTGATGGGAAAGAGGGGGTGACTCATATTATTCAGTCCACTAAACCTTCTGAATGCCCTGTCAGGTGTGTATGTTTATTCCAGTCTTGGTGTCTCACCGAGCAGCTCTTTGCGGGTGCGGCTGGCAATCTCTTTGATCTCCATGCGGGACAGTGACAGGGTGTGTGAAGCCCCCTGCATGAGGGGCCCCCGCGGGGGCCACACACATGCTAGGGACCTGTGCTGTCAAGCCCGTCACCACCTTGTTGACCAGCGGGGACTTGAGGGGCCTCTCGATGCTGCGGCCCACCAGGTTACTCAGGGGGATCTTGAAGATATGCTTACACTGTGCCTCACCTGGGAGAGAGAGACGGGATAGGGGGGGGGGGGGCATGAAACGGACAACAAGAATAGAATGGGGGAAAGAGCGAGACAGGGGCGATAGAGAGAAGGGTAGAGGAAGAACAGGTGGCAGTGATCAAATAAGAGGAACAGAGAGAGGGGGAGACAAGAAGCAAGAGGCACAGGGAGGGTGAGGATGGACGGAGAGATGCAGAGTGAGGTATTGCAGTAAGAGAGAGACACATCATTTAAACACCTGGCAACTTCGGGCAATGAATAAATGGAGACATGCTTAGACTGGTTCGTTTACCACGCACATGCACACACACATTAGAAGAACACGTCAACATGAAAAACATGATCATGTCAAAATGAAGCCTCATGTATCTAAACAGATTAATAACACTATATTCAGTGGCACAGTGTGTGATCTCATTATGATTTCAGCATCATCGCCATATCAACACTCTTGTAATATAATATGACCACTAAATTACAGCCATTTACAGCTATATATTATTTATTCATCATTTGGAATAAATAATTAAACTGTTTAAGTCAAATTAATTGAATGCTTAAACATCTTCATAACAGCACTGCATTCCGCCTCTAGTCTGCTGTACTCCAGTCAGAGATACAACAGGGATGGGTTCATTAGGCACCACATTTACAGACTGAATCCAGGATGGACAGCTAAGAACTATAGTTATTTGATTTCCGTTGCAACATGTTTTGTTACGTTTAGTCCTAATGAACATAACCCCAGCTGTATTGTTTTGCAATGACTAATGTAACCACCAGGTGGAAGTGAAGGGTCATATTCCAGTGCAGCGTTCCTCTTGAGCAGGACAGGATGGCAATACACAGGCAGCTATGTGACTGTCTGAATCAATGGGAGGCTGCACTGCACCAAACAGACTGCCGTTCTGAAATGTCACAGGGTCAGAAGTGAAGAAAGCAGCATTCTGGGAGACGGGGACACTTATATTATCATTACAGTAGGTCCTGTGTAGCTCAGTTGGTAGAGCATGGCGCTTGTAACGCCAGGGTAGTGGGTTTGATCCCCGGGACCACCCATACGTAGAATGTATGCACGCATGACTGTAAGTCGCTTTGGATAAAAGCGTCTGCTAAATGGCATATATTATTACAGGTTCACCGACTCACTGTCACCGTTTTACAGGCACTTCTCTCCAGGAATAATACCAGACGCACGGAAGTGTTAATAATAAACTAAATAGATTTGAAATAATTAATATAATATATAATAATATAATAATAAATAATTATATCAAAACAAGCATGCGACCATAATCACATGGATCTATATATCCCACATTTGTTTCTGCTCCAGGGTAAAAAAACAAACAAAGATGAGATTTAAATCAAATGTTGTACTGACAATATTGAATATTTGAATTGTTATGCTTCTAACCGGCCAATCAGAATTGGATATGATTCCATGATTTAACATGGTTCAGGATTGGTCGAAAACAACCAGATGTAGTTTGACAGTCCAATCAACACAGTCTCAGCATCCTGTATTCACGTCTTACCTGATGTC